>NC_142010.1:26959051-27016481 GCF_049901735.1 Notechis scutatus | reverse complement strand
TTTCCCAATATCCCATTAAAAAAATCCCTATAAAATGTTTTATAGGTGGCACCTTCCTCCTTCGGGATGAGCGAAGATGCACCCCAATATGAGTCCGAACGGCTGGAAATGCAAAAAAAAGAGGGAACTTTCTTCCATATGTGGTGGTCTTGTACAGAAGCTCAAAACTATTGGCAGAAAATTAGAAATTGGCTGGAGGAAATGACAAGAGAACAGATTGAATTTAAACCAGAGTCCTTTCTATTAGGGATCTTTGATAAAGAACTACCAAAAAAAGTGAAATATATAATAATACATATTTTGACAGCGGCCAGATTGGCTTTTGCACAATGTTGGAAACAGCCTCATGTTCCATCAGAGGAGATGATTATTCAAAAAATTTCAAGTTGTGCAGAAATGGTCAAATTAACCTTGGCATTAAACGATAAAGACACTTCAATATATTACGACAGCTGGAACTGCTGGTACAAATGGATAGATCAAAGATAGGTTTCACACTAAAAGGCAAAAGAAGATATGATAGAACCGTAGTAGTGATATACAGATATATGTAAGAATTAAATTGTGTACATGGCATAAAACAAGGATAAAAAGGAGGTCTCACGTTGAAGATGAAAATGTTTTTAATTGTTTTCTATCTTTTTCTTTCTATTCTTTTTTTTCTTGTTTTCCTTTTCTATCTTGCATTTATGTGTGTGTTCTTGGTCTATTTTAACTGTAAAATCAATAAAGTATATCTTTTTAAAAAAAAGAATGTAAATCTTTGTAAATCTTTCAAATCGGGAGAGTCTCAGCAAAGCCCTAAGAATCTCCAGAAACAAAGATGAGCTGGAGAATGGCGCCCCCTGCTGGCCTTCAGCTTTATAGATTCTCCTCTCAATTAGCAAAGGGGGGAAAGAAAAACGATCCCATCCGAAGAAAAGCCTCAAATAGTGTTTTAAGCACCAAGCCAGCCAGAAATTAATCAAATGATGCAGAAACAATGTGCTGTGCATTTTCATTCTTTGAATAAAAGTATTGAGGATGAGCTTGCCAATTTACAATCATACATTCAAAATAATATCCATGCTCATTACTCACCTTTTGAGTGGCTAACCAATTGGCTCCCTGATTGGTCTTGGCTCAGACAGTTTTCCTTTTATGCTATAATTATTATTATTGTACTAACTGCAACCTGTTGTTTTATTCAATGTATTCCAAATTTATTCACATTGTTTCATCCTGCTTCCCCCTCTCTTAATCCTCTACAATTGCGATACATTCATAAATCTTTAAATCCTCCATTTAAAATAAAAAACGAGGATGTGTAGAGTTGTAATTGCAGGAATGTTCCAATCTCGGATGGCAAACCTCAGATAAAGAATGTTTCCAAGCAAATACAACTCAGGTAAACAAAGTCACTAATCTAAAGGAGGATTAGAGAGAGGAAGTAAACATATGTTAGACTTTAAGTAGAGATAATTAATTGTATGGATTACTGTGCTAAACAGTAACAAAAGTTAAGCAGTAACCAAAGTTAACCAGTGATGGAGGATAACTAAAAATGTGTATAAATGCAAGACTAGACTCCAATAAAGATCATCATGATTCAGTTGTTCATGATCAAACAACTCGACTGCCTCATCATTACAACATTCTGCATAAAACCTCCACCCAAAACCTAAAATGTGTTCAGCTACAAGTACATGATACATTGTTATAAGGGACATCCTCCCAAAGTGAAGCCCAGCAGCAAAACAAGATAAGACACTGAAACACAGAAAACAATGTCATGCTGACATTATAGTTTATCTCATTCTAGAATATAGAGAATAAGGGGTTTGTGGGGAGGGCTTCTTAGGGTGTGGAGTGTTCTGTGCAAGGGTATAAAATGCATTGTTTGAATAGGGAAGCTTGCTCTTCTTGTACCCAATCCACTTGGGAAGGGACTTGAAGGCTTGTTTGCAAATGCTTTATTTTCTTTAATAAACCTTTCAATTGTGAACCAGACCTGTTCCTGTGTTGAGTATTGAATAATTCGGGTCTTGCATGTCACACACAGTAACTGTCCCACCCTTAGGGTTTCTGAGCCCCCTCCGCAAATTGGCTTTGGCTCCACCCTGTTTGGACAAACCTACCCCACCATAACACAAACCCCTGCTGCTGTGCTCCTCACTTTATAACGGAAATAGAAGAACAAGTGCAAGCCTTGGGTGCATCCGTTGAGGAGCCAGGATGATGATGTTAGGCAAAAAGCGGAAGGAAATTTGGGATAACAGGAGAGTTTCTGTGCGGGGGGGAGGGGAGTGAGCACCATTTCCCAAACAACGCAAACTAAACAAAAACTAAACAATTGACAATGGCAATTAGAGAACAGGAAGAAAAAGTTTAGTATAAGATTTGGAATTTATTCTATGAATGGCTAGATAGAAGAGTAAGAAACTAAACATGTGATAATAGCAATAATATATTATAACTGATTGATTAGGATCGAATAAGAAAATGAATATAAGTTAGGTAAGGATGGAATATATTTTTGAAAGATAATGATTACAATGTAAATGATAATACAACAATTGACCAATGTGATATAAAATATCGATGGGAATGGTTATCAATATAAGTAAGAAATGTATGATATTATTATGTGCACAAGGTATATGTACCCAACCCGACACAATGGAAAACTGAAAGATGGTTTTATCTGTTTGTTTTTGTTATAAAAATAAAAAAAACTTTTTTAAAAGAAAAACTAAACAAAAACTCTGGGCAGGGGCTCCAAAAACACCCCAATCCTACTTCCGGGAAAAATGTGAGGTCTTAAAAGGGCATTTGGAGGGTGGGTCCCACAAAGGTCTCCAGTCAAGTGATGTTTACAGGGGTCTCCAACCTTGGCCACTTTAAGCCCGACGGACTTCAACTCCCAGAATTCCCCAGCCAGCTTGTTGGTATAGATAGGTAGGGTCTCCGGCTTGAGCAGGGGGTTGGACTGTGAGGTCTTAAAAGGGCATTTGGAGGGTGGGTCCCACTAATTTCCAGGCAGGTGATGTTTACAGGATCTCAACCCTGGCCACTTTAAGCCAGTGGACTTCAACTCCCAGAATTCCCCATGTAGCTGGCTGGGGAATTCTGGGAGTTGAAGTCCTCTGGGCTTAAAGTGGCCAAAGTTGGAGATCCCTCTCTTCCCGAGGATCTAGGGTGCGTTTGCTCTTCCCGATGGGAGAGACGACCGGTGATGGGGATCCAGGCCTTCTACCCCCGAAAGGCCTGAGAGGTGGTGAGTAGCGCTTTGAATTACTCCAGGGAGGAGGCCCAGTAGCAACCAACGCACCTCAGGTAAAAAAAGCAACAACGACGGCATAGGAACCTTAACGAGAAGCGCAAACCGAAAGCGAAAGCGCCGCGTTGGGGGATTTTCGGATCTGCGGGGAAGGAGGAGGAGGAGGCGGCGGTGGGTTCGGCGAGCTTTGGGGGCAGAGAGGGAAGCGCAGCCGGGCTAAAAGCTTCGGATCAAGGAGGACCATGGAAGGGCTTCCCCGGCCGCGGCCCAAAGGTGAGAGAGGCTGGGAAAAGAGCGGGCTGGTCTGGACGATCGAGCGGTTCCAGAGGCGCCAGGGACTCCCCTGCCCATCATTCCCATCCCGCCAGGGCCAGGCTGCTCATGTTGGGGGCGGGTTAGAGGGATGCGCAGTCCACCTCCGCCTCTAAGCGGCTGAGGGCTGGATCTCCGATTTCCTGCCCCCCAAAAAACCACCCCAACCTAACCCGGACGCGTTTGGTTCTGCTTTGCGCGGCATCTAAACTTTCGGGATCCTCTTTTCGCGTGGCGCCTCTGCTCCGGAGGATGGGAGCGGCCTTCAAATCCTTTACTAGCCCCCCAAAAATCCCCGATCTGGATATTTCAAACGTTTCTGCAGCAGCTCGGGGGGGGTTTTTTCCCCCCAAGGAAACTGAAAAGAAAGAGAGAGAAGCAACCTAGAACTAAGGAGAAAAATTCCCTGACCGTCAGAACAATTCATCGGTGAAACGACTTTTGCCACCAGAAGTTGTGGGTGGCTCCATCACTGGAGGTTTTTAAAAAAGGACTAGAGAGCCTCTTGTCTGCGATGGTATAGGCTCTCCTGCTTGAGCAGAGGGGGGTTGGACTAGATGACCTCCAAGGGTCCCTCCCAACCCTATTATTCTGATTTCAGCCTTTAAGAGCAGTGCCGAGGGAGCCCTGGGACCTGAGAACGTGCTGCAAATTAATAGAATAGAATAGAATTTAGAACAGAATTAGAAATAGAATAAGAATAAAATTAGAATAGAATGGAATAGAATAGAATTTAGAATGGTATAGAATTTAGAACAGAATAGAATTTATTGGATTGAAAAATAGAATAGAATTTAGAATAGAATAGAATTTATTGGAATGAAGAGTAGAATAGAATAGAATTTAGAATAGAATATCATTCTTTATTGGCCAAGTGTGATTGGGCACACAAGGAATTTGTCTTGGTGCAAATGCTCTCAGGGTACATAAAAGAAAAGATACATTCATCAAGAGTGGAGAATCATCAGGTACAACACTTCATGATAGTCATAGGGTACAATAAGCAAGATTAAAAAATGTGCAGAAAGCTGTCCTGTAACCAAAGAAGCCAAAATGAGTGAAAATGTGACCTTTTCCAAAATTGCCCTGAGACTCTGAATATTGAGGCTGCAGCCATGGAATCCTGTGCTGGGAAGTCAGCTGATTAGATACAGGATCTTGGGTGTTTCGTTGAATGGAGGGACCTAAGATCTTCTGCCGTGATCCTCTTAAATCCATAATCCCCTGATTCCCATAACCAGTAATCCCTTCCTCTCTCCCCAGAGACCGTTATCAAGATGCTGGGCCCTGTCGTGTTTCGGGCTGTTCCCCTGCTTCTCTGCGACCGCATCCTGCTCTCCTTGCTGGCCGACTGGGGCCCCTCCATGGTCCCCCTGGGGGTTACAGCGGCTTGGCTGGAGGCCGCTCTACGGCTGGTGGTTCTCTGGGGGGCCCAGGGCCTGCTCTCCGTGGGTGGGACCTCCCCAGTGTCCTCTTTCACGGTGGCCGCTGTCAGCATCCTGCCCCCTTTGTACCTGCTGGTGGGACCCTGGCTGGGGAACCCTCCCCTCCTGGTCTCTTCGGCCGCTTGGTCCTGGTGGCTGGCAATCTATGTGGCGGTGGGCTTCTCCTGGCTCCTCTGGGGGATCCTGGCAGAAGGGCGAAGCACCAAGGAGTCCCAGAAAAAAGAAGACAAGGCCACCCTTTGGAAGATGCTCCGACTTTTTGGTCCAGACAAGCTGTACCTCTCTGGCGCTTTCTTGTTTCTAGTCCTGGCGGTGATTGGTGAGCTGGTGCTGAGTTAAATCATTCTCTGCGTTGAATAGGAATAGGAATAGAAGAATAGAATGGAGTGGAGTGGAATAGAATAGGATAGAAGGATAGGATAGGAATAGAATAGAATAGGATAGAATAGAATAGAATAGAATAGAATAGAATAGAATAGAATAGAATAGAATAGAATAGAATAGAATAGAATTCTTTATTGGCCAAGTGTGATTGGACACACCAGGAATTTGTCTTGCTGCATATGCTCTCAGGGTACATAAAAGAAAAGATACATTCGTCAAGAGTCATAAGGTACAACACTTAATGATAGTCATAGGGTACAATAAGCAATCAAATCCTACTAGGAAACAGTCCATATAAATCGTAAGGATACAAGCGACAAAGTTACAGTCATAGTCACAAGTGGGAGGGGATGGGTGATAGGAGAGATGAGAAGATTAATAGTAATAGTAGTGCAGACTTTGTAAATAGTTGGACAGTGTTGAGGGAATTATTTGTTTAGCAGAGTGATGGTCTTTGGGAAAAAACTGTCCTTGTGTCTAGTTGTTCTGGTGTGCAGTGCTCTATAGCGTCGTTTTGAGGGTAGGAGTTGAAACAGTTTATATCCAGGATGTGAGGATGTACCACAAATAATCACCAGGGCCGGAATCACACCGTACACTAAAGACCAAGAAAATAACTCAGTTGTAAGATGGTCACTAGAAGGTCTTTAACAGACCTGACCTCAGTCTTTTAAATTCTGTTACTCCTTTTCATATTCTCCCTAAATCCATCTGATGCATAGGTGGTATTCAGCAGGTTCTGACCGGTTCTAGAGAACCAGTAGCGGAAATTTTGAGTGGTTCGGAGACTCAGCAAATACCACCTCTGACCGACCCGCCCCCATCTATTCTCTGCCTCCCATTGAGTCCCAGCTGATCGGCTAGCTCTTCTTTTGTTGCCCTGTACAGGAGAATGGAGCTGGAAAGTAGGTTAGTGGGGTGGGGATTTTACAGTATATCCTTCTGGAGTGGGGTGGAAATGGTGATTTTACAGTATCCTTCCCCTGCCACGCCCACCAAGCCACACCACACTCACAATGCCACACCCACAGAACCGGTAGTAAAAAAAAATTGAATCCCACCACTGGTCTGATGCCCCTCTGGGTTGTTTCCTGCCACGGAGCAGCTCCTGCCCACCTAAAATGTGGCATTCTGGAGACAGGCCACGTGTCATGCCATTTGGGCTGAGATCCTGCCCCCTTTGTACCTGCTGGCTGGTTCCTCCCCAGTGTGTCCTATGTCCCAGGATGGAAAGAGTTAACAGACAGGCCCTGGATCTCCCAAAACTCACCAATCAACCCTTTTGGTGTCCAATTCAAGCAGCTTTGCTCCCATCCTGCCCCATTTTTTCCATAGTTGGGGAAGGAACTCTGAAGCAAAACTCAAGGTTCCCTTGCGTTTCACAGAACAGACGGACAATTTGCAGTGTCTGTGTGTGTGTGTGTGTGTGTGTGTGTGTGTGTGTTTAACCAGCCTTTCCTTATTGAAGTTCTACATCACCTCCTCTGTTTCTGTCCCCTCCCCCTTGCAGGGGAAACATTCCTGCCCTATTACACTGGGCGTTTGATTGACATCCTGGGCACCCAATATGACGCAGAAGCCTTTTCCACGGCCATCTTCCTCCTCTGCCTGATCTCATTTGGAAGGTGAGCTTATTCCAGGCCCCACCGGTACCTTTGCTGCACTTGCCCTGACATACATGCCCAGGATTATGGTTCTGTGGTTGCCCGGCATCTTCTCCACAAAAGGCGGTACAAGGCCTGCCCACGTTGGATGAAGTGGCCTTTGTGGAAAGACTGGGGCATTTTTTTTCCCTTGCCAGCTCTACGGAAACTATTCACTGTTGCCTTCTTTGGGGATGTTTTTTTTTTGACTTCCCAATGTAATCTCTGCTGCGGGGTTTCCTAGTGGCCTCCCATCCAGATAATACCAGCCAGCTATGATGCTGCTTAGCTTTTCTGAGGCCAGCCAAGCTCAACCAGATCCCTGTTGCAAATGTGGCTCTGATGTTGGCTTCACCGATTAGATTAGAGTAACACAGTTGGAAGGGGTCATCTAGTCCAACCCCCTGCCCAAGCAGGAGACCCTAGACCATTTCTGACAAATGGCAGTCCAATTTCTTCTTGAAAGCCTCCAGGGATGAAACTCCTACAACTTCCGAAGGCAACTTCTGTTCCATGGGTTGATTGTTCCTCCTTATTTCCACGTTGAATCTCTCCTTGTTCAGTTTCCATTCCTTTTCTGGCCTTCGGGTGCTTTTGAAAATAGATTGACCCCTTTCTCTCTGTGGCAGCCCCTCAAATATCGGAAGACTGCTATCCTGTCTCCCCTGGTCCTTCTCTTCACTAGACTAGCCAGGCCCAGTTCCTGCAACCGTTCTTCGTATGTTTTAGTTTCCAGTCCCCTAAATATCCTGGTTGTTCTTCTCTGCACTTTTTTATAATGTGGTTGTTCACATTTTATAATGTGGTTGTTCTTCTCAACATCCTTTTTATAATGTGGTGACCAAAACTGGATGCAGGACTCTAGGTGTGGTCTTACTAAGGCTTTCTAGAGTGGTATTAGTGCCTCACTTGATCTCGATTGTATCCCTCTGTCAATGCAACTTAGGATTGCATTCGCTTTTTTGGCTGCTGCCGTAGTCCTTTTTTTTTTTGTTTATCCCAGAACCACTTACTCTAAGGGAAGGTACTTTTTCCCTTCTGGCTTGCCAGAGAAAGACCAGGTGAGGCTAAAAGAATTTGCACCCAGCTAATATTAAAATTCAAGAAAAGCCTGAAAAATCAGGTTGTTCTCTGGAGTCCTCCTGAAGGAAACAATAATAGCCCTTGGTTTCTTCTTAGCTGCTTGTTTTGCAATCTGCCAGAAGCACAACCAGTTACAACTTGTGATCTGTCCCTGCCTTTCACTTGAATATAAATCTCAAAAAAAAAAAGACTTTCTAAAAGAACATTTATTCTTGGCTTCTATCAGGGATTTTGTTGCTGAATTAAATTCAAAATGAAAAATGAAAACAGCTTCAAAATGGGGGAAGAGCATCAATCAGAAGTAGAGGTAGTCGTTGACTTACGACGACAATAACTGAACCCAAAATTCATGGGGCTAAGCAAGATAGTTATTGTGAAGTTTGCCTTCATTTTAACGTCCTTTCTTGCCACTGTTAAGTGGATCACAGCAGTTGTTAATGTCAGCTTGTAAAACATTCCTATGCCTGCGTCATGCCCTTGGAGTCTGATTCTGAGGGGGAGATTGAGCAGCTGACAGGGAGTGGGGGTGTGGCTCCGGTGGCTGTGGAAGAAACGGGGGAAGGGCACAGTCTGGCTGGGCATTCAGAGGAAAACCCAGGGCCATCCACTCTTCATCCTAAGGCACGCAGGGAGGAATGGAGAAGGGAGCAACATGACTTACGGGAGAGGAAAGGGTCCTGATCCCCTTCATGGGCTGCAGCTGGGAAGACTGTTTAAAAGGGCAAACTGCGCATAGCAAAGTTGCTGGAAGCAAAGCATGCATTATCTTTGTCAAGGCTTATCTGGGTTTTGGCGTCCTCCCAACTGTGGGTGCTGTGTTATCTTTTGGAAGTCTGCAATTTATCATTCTGGCCTGTCGTGTTAATTACTTCAGTGTGGTTTGTGTTGGTTTTTTTATTTCTAATTATCTTTACTTTGGGTTCGGACTGCATTTCTTCCCTTCGTAGACTGTTTTTTGGAAGAGTTTAATCTCCAGCCAAGGATAACTGGACATTGGGGGCCAAGTTGTAGGCATTAAGGGGAATTTATCTACTTTGGTGACTTTGTTATTTTTGTGCCACGCCCCTCATCATCACAGCCTGTTTCCAAGTTGCCATGAGAAAGAGGGAGGGGGGAAAGACCTGAAGGAGCATATGGCAAATAAAATCAGAAGCCCATTCCAAGCTTATCTCACAAAGATTGTAACTTAGGCAACCGGGTATTCTGCCCACGAAAATCCTTTATTGGAGAATGTGAGTGATGACACCCAGCCCATGAATGTGTTTCTGTTGTGGTTCGCCAGCAGCATGTGCGGATGGCTGAGGTCTCAGAGAGCGAGGACTCAGATGAGGGGCCTGTGTGTGGTGCAGGAATAGGGCCAGGACCATCAGGGAGTGGGACGCTGCCTTTGGAGATTGTGGAGGCTGGCAGCAGTGATGAAGAGGCCCCTGAGGAGCCCCTCCCTGAGAAGATAAAAGCCAGTTGAGAAACTGCAGCTCTTTGCAGAAGGCAAAGGAGTTTGATACTCGAGCCTGGTGGATGTTAGAATATCTGAGTTGAGACTCTTTGATTTATTGTTTAGGAACTTTATCTGTTGTTCTTGGCAGACTTGCAAAAACTTGGCAAGGCTCTTCCTTATCTGAGCTAATTAGTTGGAAGCAGCCTTTTATCTGTGAAGAAACAGGATTCGTAAATGAAACAGTAAAAGGTTGTGCTGGTATCTTTGTCTTGTCTTTACTCCCGTGGAACCAGGTTTGGGTCAGAACCGTTTCATGGGAGAGCCTGATGCATCCAGGGGGGGTGGGGGAAGACAGGGTCCTAGTGTCTCAGAGTCGGCTTCATACAGGTCATGCTGGCCTGTTGCTCCTACTAAGTCTTTTGAAGTTTTTTTGAAGTTTGGCTCGAGGCTTATGATTTAATTAGGGCGATCGCCTGAATCCTGAGAGTTAAATTAGTAACACTGATGTTAAGTGAATCTGGATTCCCCATCAACTTTGCTGGTCAGAAGGTCGTAAAAGGGGATCCCATGACCCAAGACACTGCAACCGTCATAAATAGGAGTCAGTTGCCAAGCATCTGAATTTTCATCACGTGTCCCAATATTTCTGTTGGGTATCATACCAGAAAAATATAATAAAGGGACTATGTCTTTAATACTGCATGTGTTAACTAGAATTATATTTGCACAACATTGGAAGAGTGTGGAGATCCCTAGAGAAGAGAAAAAGAAAAAGAAAACTAGAACGTGCAGAAATGGATAGACTAATGCTCGAAATTAAAGAGAAGGAAGACACTGAATATTTTGAAATATGGGATTCGTTTGGCTAACTAATAGAAACAGAACTTTTAAAATCATAAGAGAAGGATTCATTTTACTATGATGGCTTATTACTATATCTTTACTATTAATATTAATTAGCACCAATAATTAATAAGTATTAATATTATGATGAGAAAGCACTGTTATTATATGACTACTACTAACAAATATGATGATGATGATGATTGCTCAAGCTAATTGTAACCAGACAACACACTGTTTATAGTTGCTCTTTCTACCTATAGTAAAAATAATAAAAAATAAATAGGAGCCACTTCCGAAGCTTCTGTATTTTGGTCGTGTGACCACAGGGATGCTGCAACGGTTGTAACTGTGAGAAACGGTCATAAGTCCCTTTTTTCATTGCCGTTGTAACTTTGAACGGTCCCTAAATGAACTGTTGGAACTCGAGGACTGTCTGTAATTTAATTACAGTGGGATGGATCTGTTCGTGTAAAAATGCCTTTCCTTTAGCGCCCGGGTCAAATCCAGTGTGGGCTCATATGTGGAGCTGCGACTCCGTTTCCATTGGTGGAGCAGGAGCCAATCCCCCTTCCTGCTTCCCTTCTAGCTCTGCCTTTGCCAGCTGCCGTGGGGGGCTCTTCACGTTCATCATCTCCCGGATGGTCATCCGGACTCACAACTTACTCTTCTCTTCTCTGGTGCGGCAAGACCTGGCCTTCTTCCAGGAGGTGAAAACAGGTGAGGCCCCAAACAGGCAGGTCCCAAAGATTCTCAGGTGAGGTTTGTCTTTGATGACTATGCAGATCATTCATTTAATATTTTGGGAGAAAAAATGGAAAGGCTTTTACCAGTGCCACTTTCTGTTCCTTCCCTATCTCTCTCTCTCTCTCTCTCTCCTCCCTCCCCTTTCTCCCTCCCTCTCTCCCTATTCTCTCTCCCACTCCCTCTCATTCTCCCTCCCTCCCCCACTCTCCCTTCCCTTCTTTCCCTCTCTCCCTCCCTCCCTCTCCACCCTCTCTCTCCCTCTCTCTCCCTCTCCCCCTCTCTCGTTCTCTCTCTCACACATACAGACCCTTGGGATTTCCTGGTGGCCTCCCATCCATGTATCAGTCAGCTTTTTGAGCAGAACTAACGCCATAGCTGGGCTTTGCTTTGGGATGAATGCTGCTCCTGAGGAGAACATGGTCACAACTGTGGGTTTTTGGGTTTTTTTGGGTTCTTTGCCGGCCATAGAGAAGTAGTATCCATCTTTTTTCCCTATCTTTTCAGTCCAGTCTGCAATTCTGAGCTCTCCTGGTACTTAGATGTTTGCCATCTAAGTTCTCACCAGCTTTTTCATGATGGCCAGAAATTGGCTGGAGAGAATCTTTACCGACCCAAGAGAAGAAAGTCCTTGGTTGATTTTAGAGAACGAAGCTCAGGTGTTCCTTGGATAGGAGGCTACCCCAAAATCCTAGGGGAAGTAGCTTGGACTTAGGTGGGAATGGTAACTCATTACAAAGAGCCATCAGAATAGAGCTGGAAGGGACCTGGGAGGTCTTCTAGTCCAACCCCCTACTCAAGCAGGAGACCCTATACCATTTCAGATAGGTGATTGTCAAGTCTTTTCTTAAAAACCTCCAGTGATGAAGCACCTACAAATTGTCCTTGCTGTAAGAATATAGCTACTCTTTGGCCCTCTCCTTCCTGGTGGGATTGTTCCCTAGAATCTCCCTTCCTGTGTGGCCAGTCTGGCATTTGTTGAACAATATATCTCTTTGCTCACAGGGGCGCTGGCCTCCCGCCTTTCCAAAGACACAGTTATGATGAGCCGCTCGGTGCCGCTCAACACCAACGTCTTCCTGCGCACCCTGATCAAGACCCTTGGGCTCTACGGATTCATGATCGGCCTGTCCTGGCGCCTGACGCTGCTGATGCTGATCGAGACCCCACTCATGATGGCCGTCCAGAAGGTCTATGATGTCCGTCATCAGGTAGGGATCATAGAGGCAGACGGTGGCCTAGAGGGAATGGCGGACACTTCTGGGTTTCTGAGACCAATTGCATGGGGGGAAGGAGCCACAGCTTGGGTGAGGGAGGGAATGGGCTGGCTGAGGGAAAGGAAAAACAAGCCAGAGAGCAGAAGAAAAAAGAGACTTCAAGGGAGCTGAGCAGCGCAGAACACGGTGGCATCTCCAGAGGGCCAGAAAAGGCAAGATGGCAGCCATGGGATCAAAACCCACTCCATTGTCGGTGTGGCTTGTACAACAGGATGAGTTGTTGGTTGTGTAGCCTGGTTTCACCTATTCCTGGGCTGAAAGAAAAGGGATTGTGTGTGTGCATCCCTATCCCTGTCCTCAGAGAAGAGAGTAGAAAAGGAGGATGAGGGCACTCCATGCTGTTAGCTACAAGGAGAGGCAGAGAAGTAGCTGGAAAAAAGGATGAAGAAGCCAGTTTGAAGGCAAAAATAAATAAAAATTAGGGAGAAAGCAGATGGGCATCCTACAACTTGTCCTCAAGTTATGATCACAATTGAGACCAGAATTGGTCACTGAGTGAAGCGGTTATTAAGCAAGATGTCTACACAATTGTTTTGCCCAATGGCTGCCATCTTGGAACTCCCGATTGCAATCTCCCAGGTCGTTATAAGATGGAGCAAAAGAGCTGCCTGCTGGTAGCTGAAATCTGTGCAAATATCTGTGCAGAACTGAAATCCTCTCGGCAGGCAGCACTTTTGCTTTCAAACGTTCCAATATCCTCCTGAAGGATTTCAGCTCCCCTCTGTGCATGGAGGGGAAATTCCCAGTGAGCTGTGGGAAGGAAGTGCGGTATAATAGCGGGAGAGTACATCTCCCTCTTTAGCTTGTACTCTGGCATCCGGTTGGTCACATGCGAGACATAAATGAAATAAAATGGGATGGAGTGGCATGAAGAATTTTTGGGGTCTCCTCTTAAGAATGAGGCCACTGGACTTTGGTTTGGGTATGCCACCACCAGCAGGATGCCTGGTCCAAGGCAGTTTTTAGGAAGCTGACTTTGCCGCTTCCTTCATGATCCATCAAGGCTTTACTGAAGGCGATCCAGGACTCGGTGGCCCATTCAGAAGAGGTGGTACATGAGGTTATTTCATCCATGGAGACCGTACACAGCTTTGCCACTGAGGAGAAGGAGTCACAGCGCTACGAGTCATCCTTAGAGGACACCTGTCGGCTGAAGAACCAAAGAGACTTGGAAAGGATTGTTTACCTACTTGTTGTCCGGGTAAGTCCACTAGGATTTGGGTCTCCAACCTTGGCAACTTTAAGGCTTGTGGACTTTAACTCCCAGAATTTCTAAGCTAGCCATCCTGGCTGAGGAATTCTGGGAGTTGCAGTCCACAAGTCTTAAAGTTGCCAAGGTTGGAGACTCCTGAATAAAGTCCTCTAAGTGAGAGATTCCCAACTTGTGGGGGTTCCTGTGACAGGTGTCGAAATAAAAACAAAATAGTTTCAAAATATGGCCCGTGCTTTTAGGAGATTGCCAAGTCTTTCTTACTTTGCTTGAAAAGTTTTAAAAATTTATGTCTTTGTCCCCAGTCTTGCAAGATTTTATGTACTCTGTATCATAGCAATGCTTAGCATTGACTTGCCGATCAAGAATGTTTTTCAATTAAAATCCTCTTAACTGCCAAAGGTCAAACAGCAAGTGGATATGCAATCCAGTGAAATCCCAGTTTAAGATGACTATCTCGGATTTTTTTTCTGTTGGAAGAAATATCCTTCTGGGTTCAGTTCCAAGTGGGGAAGAAAGACACTGGAAACATGGTGACTGCTTGGAAAGATGGTTTAATGGTGGACAGGTTCACATGCCTTGGGTGAAGAATGAAGGAAGGCAAGAAGGAGGGCTGATATGCCGAGAGTGCCTGGTTTTATACCCTCTGTTGGGATTTGAATTTGAGCTTGTATTCTGATTGGCTGTCAGACTCCCATGGGGCCATGCAGGGGCAACTTTATAGGCTGTCCTGAGTCCCAGGCTTGGTTGAGCCTTGCTGGATGATGATGTAATGAAAGGACTTTGGGCAATTCCTATTATAACTCTCCCTGGAGTAGATCTTTGTTATGTAAAATATTATGGCCCAGGCCTTATGGCCCACCCATTAATAAAGGTGGGGTGAGTTTCTGCTTCTGAGGTGAGTTTCTGCTTCTAAGTTTCTATTCTTTTTAGGGGAAATATTCTGCCTTTTTAGCATATCCTAAAATATTTCATTTTCCTAGGAGAGGTGGGTTTTAACTTCCAACATTTCTTTGAATCACCAATACCCGCATTGATTATGTGTCATCAAATGGTCTTTTAAATCCTAATTGCCACACAGATTTTCTTCAGAATGATTTATCGTGTTCTGACAAGTGTCTCAGTGCTGCACTCATCATCTCTGTAACTGAATCCGTCCACCTTGCTGTTAGTTGTCCTGTTCTTCTCTTTCCTTCCACATTTCCCAGCATTGGAGCCTGTCCCAGAAAGCTGGGTCTTTCCATAAGGTGTCTGAAGTAGGATAATTTGGGCCTAGTCATTCATGTGTTTGGATATTGAATTTAGTAGCAGGAACAGTAAAGTAGACTTCCGGTGGAAAGATGGCATCTTGCTTTTAGCATTCCTTTCTAGGTCTGCTACAGATTCTCCACAGTTTTAGGAAAGTGGAAGCTGTGGAAATCAACCCTGTGGTTCCCCCGGATGGCTGGAGGCTCTCAGCTGCTTGAAGAACAGTAAAGTATACAATAGGCCAGAACACACAGTTAGATTAGTTAGACAGAGCGCTGACTCATGCATGAGGCAATCTACGCTATGATTGGTTGCTGTAAGTATAAAGAGGGGAGTTTCCCTTTTTTCCCGCCTTTTTCTTCTGCCTGTTCTGTATACTGTTTTAGATTTACCTCATGATATTCCTGTGTTCCTGACTATCTTATGTTCTTCCTTTTTGGGAACACAGCAATATCATGAGGTAAATCTAAAACAATATACAGAAAACACAGAAGAAAAAGGCGGAGAAAAAGAGGAATTTCCCCTTTATACTTAACAGCAACCAATCATAGTGTAGATTTGAACATATATTTATATTTATAGAAAAGACTACAAGGTTGTGTCAGCGTCTCCGACTTCATCTGGACAAACTGCAGCGCAATTCCTTGACACATGCCTTGAGTGAGAAGTCAAGGTTTAATTTGTTGAATGACTCATTGGCTTGTTTTCTTGGCTGTCGGGAGTCTTCCCTGACAACAAATTTTAAAAGCATCAATACTCTTCCTATCCTGCTTCTTTAAAGTCCAATTTTCACTTCCATAGAAAAATCACATGGGGGAAAATACCATGGCTTGCCCAATTCTGACCTTTGTAGGTATGGACACATCATGGTATTTGAATATCTTTTCTGTTCATTATCAAGTACTAGTCTGGAGTGTAGACAGGTAGTCTTCGACTTACAACAGTTCATTTAGAGACCATTCAAAGTTACAATGGCACTGAAAAAAGTATGATCGTTTTTCACACTTATGACCGTTGCCATATCCCCATGGTCATGTGATCAATGTTCAGATGCTTGGCAATTGGCTCGTATTGATGATGGTGGCAGGGATCACTTGAGCATCTTTTATGATTTTCTTACAAGCAAAGTCAACAGGGAAGCTTCCCCATTCCCCATTCACAACTGGATCATTAATTGCAGTGATTCACTTAGTATCTGTGGAACAAAAGGTAATAAAATGGGGTAAAATTCACTAAAGTGTTTCACTTAACAACTACAATTTTGGGGTCGATTGTAGTCATAAGTTGAGAACTACCTGTATTTTATTTTTTAATTTGCTATTCATTCCTTTAATATTGCTGGATGATCCCAAAAGGCAGAAGCTGCCTACCTCTTCAACATCTTCATTGTCCTATTTTTCCACCTGTTGTCATTAGTTTGGTCTTCTTTATATTTAATTTTAGTGCCAAGTTTTCCATTATGCTCTTTCACTTTTATTACTAGGGCTTGCAGATCCCTTGCCTTTTTGGTTATTAGATTATATCCTTAGCATGGCACAGGTTTATTGATGTTTCTTCCTCCAATTTTACCAAATTGACCCAGACTCAATAGACACATAGAAATGGACACTTGACAATAGTTTTTTTTTTTTTTTTTGTATCTCCCTTCAGTATTTAGGGGCGGGGAGACTTTTATTTTACAAAGGAATAGCTTATATATAAAAAAGGTATTGTGAATTATAAATGTCTTCAACTCGTGCAATCAGTTCAGTTAGCACCTAAATGAACCTTAACCAGAGATCTGTTTTCTATTTTAAATATCTATCTATCTATCTATCTATCTATCTATCTATCTATCTATCTATCTATCTATCTATCTATCTATCTATCTATCTCTAAAAGTGAAATACCACTCGCACATCATCACAAAATCCCCAGAACCATCAAGCCTACAAACTTGAAATTTGGCACATATGTTCCTCTTGGCTTCTAGGTGCTCACTAAGAAAGGATTTTTCAAAATAACCATCAGAGCATTAGTATTTGCTATATTATTATTATTAGCACACTCTGATGCTAAGGAGTTCTACTCCCCCTCCCCACCTGAAAAGAAATCTGTTCCAACTGCCAGTTGCCAAATATAAGGGAAACACAAGCAGAGGAGAAGAGTTTCACTTTCAGTTTTAGTTTTGCAGCAGGAAGCAGCTTTGGTACAGAACAGTTGAGCTAAGCCATGCCCAGGCTCCTTGCTGTCTCCTTGCTCGCACAGCAAATACTGTTTCAGTTTCCAAACAGCCCTCAACTCTCTCATATACTGACAGGACACTAGCCAGAGGAATATTCCGATGGATGCTGGTAGGCAGAGGCACAGTTTTTCCCACTTATTTTCCTCCCCCAAAACTAAGGTGCGTCTTATACTCCAGAGAATCACATAGTTTTGTAGCGAAGCATGGGTACCCTGCTAGTTTTTAATAGACTATCTACACTACACTGAGATCTATACTGTTGTGATCTCCTGTCTGGGCTACTACAAGGTGTAGTTGCTTGCCCTCCCTTTTGCAAATGGAGCTTCATGCACTTGTGCTTGCCCATTTCTCCTGTGGCCCAGTTTCAAACAGACCACAGCCTGGTAGTGGGCAACAGCCCAAGAGTTGGGGATCCCTGCCTAGGGAATGCCAGTTGGTAAGGCCCAGAAGTTACACCTTTTCTGATGTATTGCCCAGCTTACGGAACATTCACCTTTTGTAGAGAGGAAGAGAAAAAATGTGTAATGCCCCTGTCAGAGTCTGTATCTGAGGAGGAAGCCAAACAGCTGAAAAGGAGTGGGAGTGTGGCTCCGTTGGCTGTGGAGGAGGCTGGGGAAGGGCAAAATCCAGCTGGGACAACAGAGGAGACATAGACCAAGGGAGAGGGAGTTCAGAGGAAGATCCAGGCCCACCTCCTCTTCATCTTAGGGCACGCAGGGAGGAACGGAGAAGAGCGCAATGTGGGTTGCATGGCTTATGGGGGAGGAAAGGGCCCTGATTCCCTTCATTAGTCACAGCTGGGAAGACAGTTGATAAGAAAGGCACGTTGCGTGCGGTAGGCTGCTGGGAGCAAACATGACTTTATCCTGTGTTGTCGTGGCTTATCTGTGTTCCTGGCGTCTTCCCAACTGTGTGAGTATTGCCATGCCTTCAAGTCTGAAATTCTTGCTCCTGCCCTGCCAAACTAATTATTTCAGTTTGGCTTGTTTGGACTTTAAGTTACAGTTTGTGTTGACCATGTTTTGGACTTAATTTTCTGCAGTCAAAGGCTGTTCCTGGGAGTTTTTCTCCAGCCAGCTGGACATTGGGGGCAAAGTTGGAGCTAATAAAGGGACTCATAAGAGTGTTGCCTTTGTGCTTATCTGACTGTTTTGCCTTTGTGCCACGCCCCGGGTCCTCCCAAAATTTTTCCTATCAAAAGAAAAGGGGCTCTGCATTGACTCACATAGCCCACTCAGCCCACCCAGAAGAAGTAGAAGACATCATGGCGTGAGACAGAGGCAAGGTACTCAGCCACTGCCTTCCGTTTTTCTCCCACTCCAGGTTCTCCGGTTGAGCATGAAGCTGATCCTGCTCTACTGTGGTTACCAGCAGATCCACACCGGCCTCATGACCGGAGGAAACCTGGTCTCTTTCATCCTCTACCAGACAAATGTGGGGCGGTGTGTACAGGTCGGTGAACACTTAGATTTGAACATGTTTTTTTCTCCAGCACTTCAGGTTGGGGCTCTCTGAACTTGCTTACCTTCTCGTAGACATTTCATTACCCAAATTAGGTAACAGCACTGGTGATGCTACCTAGTTTGGCTAACGAACCGTCTGCAAGAAAACAAGCAAGCTCAGGGGGCCCCAAGGACCCCTCATGTCAACCCGGCTGCCTTCCTCCCGTTGCAGATGCTCTCGTGTCTTAACGTTGCTCCTCCTTCCTTTCCCCCCCGCAGACCCTGATTTACACTTACGGGGATGCCCTGAGCAATGTGGGCGCTGCAGAGAAAGTCTTTGAATACCTTGACCGGGAGCCGTCTGTCCGCACAGAAGGGACGTTGTCTAAGGAATCCCTCCACGGACGTGTCTCCTTCCAAAATGTTTCCTTCTGCTATCCCTCCCGCCCCGAGATCCAGGTCCTGAAGGTACTTTACGGGAAGTTGGAAGTCTTTGCATGACACTAGCAATTGCACTAGCGCTTAGACTGATATACCACTTCACAGTGCTTTTCAGCTCTCTCTAAACCGGGGTGTCCAACTCAAGGCCCACGGGCTGGATCCAGCCCGCGGGGTGCTTAAATCCGGTCCGCAGGGCTGGCCTGGAAATATCAAAGGACCAGCCTGTGGTGCCTCTGCCGGCTGTTTTCAGGCCATTTTCGGGCTGTGTTTAGCCCGTTTTTGGCCAGCAGATTGCTGCAGGAGGCCACGGAGGGTGAAAACTGGCAGAGGGGACCGTGTGGGTCCCCCCGTGCTCTGTTTTGGGTGGCAGGGTGCTGCAGAAGGCATCCGTCCCATCTCCCCCCCCCCCACCAGCCCACAGAGGAAAACTACAATGTTGATCCAGCCCTCGAAGGAATCCAGTTTGACACTGCTGTGCGAAATGGTCTATAGCCGTGATGGGGAACCTATGGCATGCGTGCTGGAAGTGGCACACAGAGCCATTTCTGCCAGCACATGATTGTCGCCTGGAACTAATTCACTGTGCATGCGTGCACGCGCCCCCCACCAGCCAGCTAATTGTCAGGTATCTGCCACGCATGCACGGAGGGAGATGGGCACATGTGCACAGGGGTGTGCGGCACGTTTACTTGCCCATTGCATTATGGGGCAGGCATGTGTGCGCACTTTCGACGATGAAAAGGTTAGCCATCACTGGTCTACAAAGTCAGTCTATTGCTCCCAATAATCTTTGTCAGAACCGACTGAATGCCACCTCTGGTCCAGTTATGCAGGATCCAATCTGGGTCGGTCACTGGGACCAGAGGTTTCGTCTCCCGACCTTTTGGACTTGGAGAGGAGCCCACCGCCAGGGAATCTCTCTCCAACAGAGGGTGTATTTTGGGCAGTTCCGTATGTGATATTTATAGGGTGCCTGTTGTGTCTGCATGTTGATTGGGTTGTTGAAGGCTGGCTTTTTTTCTTCTTTCTATCATGCTTTGAACCCATCTCAAATTTTATTCTGGATGTTATAAGATGCCCCTTTATCAATCCACATGCATCTGTTTCTTCACCTGTCCTATTTTTGACTGGACATGGAGAGAGATCCAGAAGGCTGGCTTTTATGTGCATTCATTAACATCGCATCTTCCTGCTTCATTTTACATGCATTTACACATCTCTTTGCCACAGAATGTCTCCTTTGAACTCCGCCCTGGGGAAGTGACGGCGCTGGTGGGCCCGAACGGCAGTGGAAAGAGCAGCTGCGTGGCCCTCCTGGAGCACTTCTACGAACCCCAATCCGGGGAAGTCCTGCTGGACGGAGTCCCAGTTGGGAAATACGAGCACAAGTATCTCCATAGGCAGGTGAGGGAGGGAACAGCCTGGTTGGAAGCAGCAGGGGGTGAGGGCAGCCTTTGGCTTTATCCACTTCTGGGCTGAAATATTTGGGTCTCTTGGCACTAAAATGGAGGTTCATTCAACCAGGAAGAGAATGTGGTTGGGAGATGGAGAGAGGAGAAATGTTAGACCAACATAGTATCCATTGTGATTCTTGTCACCTGCAGGACAGCAATAGCAATAGCACTTAGATGTATATACCGCTTTATAGTGCTTTTACAGCCCTCTCTAAGCAGTTTACAGAGTCAGCCGCTTGCCCTCTAGGGACCCACTTTACTCACCTCAGAAGGATAGAAGACTGAGTCAACCTTGAGCCGGTGAGAATCATACTGCCAAACTGTCGGCAGCTGGCAGTCAGCAGAAATAGCCTGCAGTACTGCACTCTAACCACTGCACCACCACACCTCAGGATGAGGCCTGGGTCTCCTTGGGTGGTTGAAGGGCAACACTTGGTGATGTTTTGGAAGTGGGGGATGATGCAGAGTAGGCAGGACCACGTGATATTAGGAAGACGTGGCTGGAACCAATTGGGCTGCAAGAGCATTGCAGTTTTTGTGTGTTTGTATTTTTAAATTCTAATTTTTATGACCTACATTGTGCTTTCTTTGCATTTCCTGTCTCAGAAAAAGGGGTAAGAGCCTCTGGTTTTCAGAAATTGTGTGGCTGCCATGCAAAAATGCCCCAGAGAATGGTGAGGGCAGTGCCAATAGGACAACTTTGTGAGCCACAAAATTGGTGCTTGAAATCTACAGAGATGTCTAATTGTGCTCTAGCGCAGAAGGAAGTAAAAGATACCTGGAATTAATGGCTTTTGATTTCTTATGTTCCTTGATAAGTGAAAAGGTGCGGCATTCAGGAAATTCTGCAGACGTGGTTTATATCCTGAGATAAAAAGATTAGAATCTCCTGTGATCTATAAATGTGGCCGTACCGTTTTTCTGGCAACTGTTTATATTTATGTGTAAACTGATGTGGTTTGTTTCGGTGACCTTCCTGGTCTAGCCACAGACCTGGCATTCATCCAGATGCCAACAAATCACTTTGCCTCCAAATTAAAAAAAGCAGAGAAACAGCTCAAGGTCTACAGTTGGGAGATGTAGTGAAACTTAGGTCTGCATGTAAGATTCACTACAAGAAGGACAACGGGCTGACATGATAGCCGTGTTCCAATATTTGAGGGCGTCATGCCCTTGTTAGAGTCAGACTCTGAGGGAGAAGAGGAACAACCAACAGGGAGGGGAGGTGTGGCTCCCGAGGTTGTGGAGGAGGCTGGGGAGGGGCAGAGGCCGGCTGGACAGTCAGAGGAAAAACCAGGCCCATCCCCTCTTCATCCTAGGACACACAGGGAGGAACGGAGAAGGAAACAACTTGGCTTACGAGAGAGGAAGCGGCCACGATCCCTCTCATTGGTTGCAGCTGAAGAGAATAGTATATAAGAGAGACGGCTAAAACACAGCGTTGCCAAAAGCAAAGCGTGTTTTATTTTGGGCTGAAGTTATGTTGGTTGGCGTCCTTCCAACAGACTGTGCCTTGTTATCTCCTTGAAGTTGGTAATTACTTATCCCGGTCTGTTGTGGAAATTCCTTCATTGTAGTTTGTTTTGGTTTTTTATTTCACCTTCATTTGCTCATTGAGTTCGGACTTTATTGCTTTCTTTTGAAGACTATTTTTGAATAAGTTTAATCTCCAACTGAGAATTTTTGAACAGTGGGGCCAAGTTGGAGGCATTAAAGGACATTTATTTACGTTTTGGATTTTATTACGTTTGTGTTACACTCCGGGTCATCACAGAGGGGCTGCCACAAAGAAGAGGGAGTAAACCTGTCCCAAAGGTGCTTTTTCAGGAGGCAACTGGACTTTCTTGTTTTTTTTTCCATTCCCCACTGTACTGTCAAAGCTGAAGAAGCTTCTTGGATGAGAAGCGAAACATCTTCAAGAGAAAAAACAAGAAAGTCTAGTTGCCTCCTGGGGAAAAAGCACCTTTGGGGCAACCGTGATCTGGTTGGACTGAGAATCTATACAGGGAATCAACCTATTCTCCAAAGCACTTGAAGGCAAGGCAAGAAGCAACAGATGGAAGGTAACCAAGGAGAGAAGCAACCTAGAATTAAGGAGAAATTTCCTGACAGGGAGAACAATTAATCAGTGGAACGACTTGCCTCCAGAAGTTGTGAATTCTCCAACACTGGAAGTTTTTAAAGGTGATTGAACAACCATTTGTCTAAAATGGTGTAGGTTTCCTAAGCAGGGGGTTGGACTAGAAGACACGCCAGGTCCCTTCCAACTCTGTTGTTCTGTATTCGATATTCTGCACCTTGAGCATCAACCAGCCCCACTTTGGAAAGTGCTTGATGAGGAGGATCAGTGGCGTTTCTGATAGGCCTCCCTGTCCAATTGCAGGTGGCCCTAGTGGGCCAGGAGCCCATCCTATTCTCTGGGTCCATCAGGGAGAACATCACCTACGGCCTACAAGGCTGCAGCGAGGAAGACGTGAGCAGAGCAGCGGAAGAAGCTGATGCCTTGGGATTCATCTGTCAGCTGGAAGGAGGCTTTGATGCAGGTGGGCAAAATCCATCCACCCCCCCCCCCCTTGATTCATCCCATAAAACCCCCACTTTCCTCCCAGTAAACCCACCAGTCCCATTTCTTGGCTCTTCTGAAGTGAAATCCTGCTTGTTTTGTTGCAATCTATACAGTAGTCCTTGGGTTAGGACCATTCCTTCGGCTATCGTTCCAAATTACAGTGGCACCAAACAAATGGAGGTTGCAACCAGTGGTGGGATTCAAATAATTTATTAAGCGGTTTGCTTGCCCCACCCACCACCACCCAGATGCCCTCGCTTCCCCCGAGCATTCAAAATCCAAGAAAGAAAACCTTAGACTCCATTGTTATAGAGCAGTGGTGGCTAACTTTTTTGGGCTCCTGTGCCAAAAATTGTGTGTGCGCTTGCATGCTCACACTTGTGTGCCAGCACCCAGAAGGCAATGTGTGCCCCCTCATGCCCCCTACGCATGTGCACGCAATACCCCCACCCTGCCGTCCCCTTATATGCACTGTACCTCACAGCTGATTTTCGGCTGATTTGTGGCCTTTTTCAGCCTCCCAGAGGCTTTAGGAGGGCTTCTGCAGGCTTTTCAGGCCGAAAACTATGCCGGTTTCATCACTTCCAGTATTTCCAGAAAAACAGGAAGTGATAAAACAGGCCTAGTTTTTGGTCTGAAAAGCCTGCAGGAGCCTTCCTAAAGCCTCTGGGAGGCCGAAAATCATCTGTGAAGTGTGCGCATGAGGTGAATTTGCCTGCAGCTCGCGTTCCTTGCAATTTAATCTTGTGTTCTTGGCAGCCTTGCAATACCTTGACAGGGCTTGTTCTTATCTGGGACAATTAATTTTAATAGCACTTTACTCTGAATGAACGGAATTCACAGAGAGGCATTAAAAAGGTTTTGCTTTTATCTCTGTTTTGCATTTCTTTGATTTGAATGAGGCTTGGGTCAGAACAATCGCTTAGCAATGAAAATTCCTGTCACAGTTGCACTTGTAACTTGAGGACTATCGGTAATGCTCCGGGTTACACGATCATCCTAATGATAACAATATCATTAAAACAGAAAAGAGAATTCAAAGAGCTGATTGCACCATTGTGCCATTTCAAAAATCGCAAATCCTAAAATCTCTTCTATAATTGTTAAAAAGTGCAGGGAGGTCTTTTCCCCTCCTCTGGACCTTTTGCACTGTCCAAATTGTATTTATTTATTTATTTCATTTGTCAATCGCTTACAAGATAATAGATATAAGTATAAACATGAGTAAGAATACAGGAAATAGGTACGAATAAATGGGGACAATAGGACAGGGACGGTAGGCGCGATGGTGCACTTTTGCACCATTATTACGGTATCTCCCTCCCACTAGAAGTTGGGCTTCTAGTTTTGCCTTGTCTTTCAGCTGAGTGGCTTTGCCACCCCTTTAGGGCAACAAGATTTGGTCGGCCTTGACTTCGCTCTGGATCTCCTCTGTTTTCCTTGCTTGCCTTCTTTTGCAGAGGTGGGGGAGAAGGGGGGCCAGCTCTCCATCGGGCAGAAGCAACGGCTGGCCATCGCCCGGGCCCTGATCCGTGACCCGAAGGTCTTGGTGCTGGATGAAGCCACGAGTGCCTTGGACCCCGAGAGTGACGCTGCAGTGAGTGCGGGGGATCCACGAGGGGGCTGGGATTGGATCTTGGCTGGATTAGTTCAGGGCCGCTGAAGGGCTTCATCTGAATTTTTGTGAGGTGAATAAACTGGGTTTATTTGACTGGAAGTATCGTAATTTCTTCCAAGTTTGCTAAATCTCTGGTTTCGGTAACCAACACAGAGTAGATCTTGGAACATTCTCCTAGGCCATGCATATTTGCCTTCATTTGGGTGGTTTTCCAGGCTGCAAAAGGCTTGGGGCCAAACTCTATTGCAGTGCTGGAGAAGCACTTTTCAGTGGAAATGTGAGGGAGCTTCTATTTAGTGCCGTGATGGAGAACCTTATGGCACACGTGCCACAGATGGCACACAGAGTCATTTGCACAGAGTCATTTGCACGTGAGCCCCATCCAAGCTTACCTGCACTGCACATGCGCTCACCTCCGAACTGATTTTTGGCCCGTTTGAGGCCGTTTTCGCACTGCCAGAGGCTTGAGGAAAACCTCAGGAGCCTTGGGAGGCTGAAAAATGGGCCTTCCGGAAATATCAGAAGTGCCAAAATGGGCCCATTTTTCGGCCTCCAAAGGCTGCAGAGGATTCCCTCGAGCCTGCGGGAGGGCGAAAACAGCCTCAAACAGGCCAAAAATCAGCTGGGAGGTGCACACATGCACAATGCAGGTAAGGGGTTCGGGGCGGGGATGTTGTGCACACATGCGCAGGGGGGGCAGGGTGCATTGCATTGTGGGTGCCAGCACAGGTGTGTGCGCTATCGCACACGCACGCACTTTCAACATACCACAACAAATAAGGTTCGCCATGACTGATCTAGTGCTTCTAAGGAGGTCAGGATTTCCTCTGGATCATTACTTCCTTTTCCAGATCCAGCGGTCTGTGCAGACCAGTGGAGCCCGGACGGTGTTGGTGATTGCTCATCGGATGCAGACGGTGGAGAACGCAGACAAGATTGTGGTGCTGGAAGGAGGAGAGGTTGTGGAAGAAGGGACTCACACGGAGCTGATGGGCCGGCAAGGCCCCTACTATAGACTGGTGGAAAGGTCCCAGGCGGAGTGACTTCCGGAGTTGCAACGGAGATGCTCGGCCACAGGATCCACTGCTTTTGTAGATGCCAAATGCATGATTGGTTGGGGGAAATAGACAACAGCACTCTCTTAGGGAAGGAGAGTGACCCAGAAGCTGGCCTGTCTAGCAGCTCTTGGCCAGTCAAGGGTTGCTGAATTGCACCCATTTGGAAGAAGAGGAGGCCGTCTTTCTCATCTGGGCACAATTCAGGTGGTGTTAAGTAGCAACTTGGGCCCTGGAAACTCCATAGTGAAAGGTGCACAATCCCGTTTCAAGCAACTGTTTTGTTTAGCAATGACACCAATACCCCAGATTTTCCTTTGTTTAAATTTAGTATGTGAGACCTTTTTGTACAACCTCCTCTTTTGTCACACTTTTTAATATTGGTTGCAGAAAGTAGAGTTCCTCTTTGTTTTGCTAAATAAAGTATCTCTGGGATCCCTTTTAGTCCTTGCAAATCTGTATTTGGATGGAAGTCACACAGATAGGTCTTGTTTAGCGCGGTTACAGAATTCCCACAAAATGGTTGCGTCGTTCAAATTTGTACTACTCAAAGTGATATTTCTATGGAAAACAGGGTAATGGCTTTTAGTTCAACGGAAATAGGCAATGAAAAAATCTAATTGTATATTTCTATATTTTTATTATTAAAATGCAACAGTAAAAGATTGAAGGAATATATGTGTCTGTTTCCTGTTCTTTGCTGTACTTCAAAATGAGCCTCTTCTTGTTTTGAGCTTCCCTTGAATGGAACTTTCCGTTCCTCCATTTTGCACACATAACAATTACAGTCTATAGCTCCGAGGGCAATTGTTCAGAATTAACAGAATAACAGAGTTGGAAGGGAATTTGGAGGTCTTCTAGTCCACCGAGGGGAGGGGTGGAAAGGGCAGAGGGGAGAACTTGCCCCACTCACCCCACGTGCCTCACCTGGCCTCCTGGCTACTTCTTTCCGCTTCTTTCTTCTTCTGCTTTTGACTACACCCAAGAGAAGCAGCAAAAGTCTTTCTTTCTCTCCCCCAAACACCGCCAGAAATGAGTCTTTGGGACCCTGCAAGTCCTCCTCGTTTCTGGTGGAGTTTGGGAGAGAGAAAGAAAGACTTTCGCTGCTTCTGCTGCTTTCCTTGCATGAAGCCAAAAGTCTCTCTCTCTCTCCCTCCCTGAGAATGGAGCAGGAGACGGTATCCTGCGATCCCAAATAAAGAATGATCGATTGTTAGGAAAACAGGGTGGGGACTTTTCCTGAAGACTTTTTGGGGGATTTTCCCAGGGTCTTGGGTCCGCGGGATTTAAAATTATGAGTTTGGTGGTCCCTGATGTCCAAAATGTTGGCGACCCCTGTTCTAATCCAAACCCACTGATCAAACAGGAGACCCGCCTATACTATTTCAGACAAATAGTTGTCCAGTTCTCTTTTTAAAAGCCTCCCGTGATGGAGCACCCACAGCTTCTGAAGGCAAATTCTGTTCCACTGGTGTATTGTTCTGTCAGAAACTTTCTCCTCAGTTCCAGGTTTCTTCTCTCCTTCGTTGGTTTCCACCCATTGTTTCTTGTCTTGGCTTTAGGTGCTTTGGAGAATAGCTTGACTCCCTCTTCTTTGGGGCAGCTCCATTAGAACAGGGGTCCCCAACCGCCGGTCCGCGGACCGGTACCGGGCCGCGGAACAAGCCTTACCAGGCCGCTGGTTGCTGGGCGCCGCCATCTTTTTGGTAAAAGCGCTTCTGGTGAGCTTTTCCAGGTAGAAAGCTCACCGGAAGTGCTTTTCGTCAAAAAGATGGTGGCGCCAGCGTTCGGTGAGCTTTTCGGGTAGAAAGCTATTTCTACCTGAAAAAGCTCACGAGCGTATGGCGCCGCCATCTTTTGATGAAAAAGCACTTCGGTGATGTCACCGAAGCGCTTTTCATCAAAAAGATGGCGGCGCCAGCTAACGCTGAACCGGGCGCGGCGCCCAGCTAACGCCGGAACCGGGCGCGGCGTCGAAAAGATTGGGGATCCCTGCATTAGAACACTGAGCACATATACACGCAAAACCATCCGCTCTTCCACCCCCTCTGCCAGTTTGCCAAGGTGAAAGGGTTTTAAGGAATCTGATAAAATGGACTGGATCTTTCCCCGTCTAAACGATTACATACACTGCTCTTAGTATGCTGTAAGGTTTTTGTTGTTCTCGACCATGTTAAAGAAACTTAGTCATCCCTGGTACTTGGAATTGATCAAGACATCAAACCCTGGATATTTCAGTCATGGACATGGACTGCAAGAATTATTACATATCACTGAAAGGAGGTATAGTTAATCTCATTTAACAACCCAAATTGGAACGGGCAACTCAGTCATTAAACAAAGCAGTCTGTCAATGGTCCGACTAGCAAATACCCCCAAAAAGGAACTCTCAGGGTCATTGAATCCCAAAAAGTAAAACTTTATTGAACTCACCATGTCGGAACTGAAGAAGCAAAACCAGTTCTGATTTTCCCGTGTGAAAGTTTGCTCAGTTAAACAAGAGGCTCCCTTTCTCCCACCCCTCCGATGTTCGCGTTTTCCAATCGCAAAACTACTTTTTGTTATGGGAACAGTCCACTTCTCCAGCAAACACCTGCAGTTGTGACCTTGGCGTTGTGCAAGTTCTCGTCCTCCGAGGACGGCGTCTAGGCACCCCGTTTCCTCCCTGCGCATTCCACCCCTCCCCTCTTTTCATTGGCAAGTTGAATAGCGATAGAAGTTAGAAGGCAATAAAGCGATTCAATCTTGACACAGTCATTAAATGGGATTTTTTTTCCCCCTCAGGAAAGAGGCAAAGAAGACAATTATTATTTTTTCTTTAGGTGTCTACTTATAATTTTCCAGTTCTTGAACCGCAATCCTTAAAGTTATCAAGGAAGGACATAACTAAGGCTCTACCACCAACCCACTGGGACATTATTTCTTTTGGACTTTAGATCAGGCTGAACCACGCTGTCCTTGAGATCGGGAGAGAGTTTAGCCCATGAGTTTGTTTGTTCATATCCCACTTTTATCATTTTCAGAAAGAGCTCAAGGCTGAGGACACAAATAACACTCTTTCCTTGTCCTGTTTTCCTCACAACAACCCTGTGGAGACACCATGACTGGCCCAAAATAACACAGCTGACTCTTGTGCCTGAGGTGGGACTTGAACTCACTGCCTCCTGAGTTCTAGCCTGGTGCCTTAAGCATTACAGATGGTCCTTGACTTACGACATTTCTGTTGTTAAGTGAAACATTTGTTAGGTGAGATTTGCCCCATTTTACGACTTTTCTTGCCACGGTTCTTAAGTGAATCGCTCAAATTGTTAAGTTAGTAACACGGTTGTTAAGGGAAGCTGGCTTCCCCATTGACTTTGCTTGTCAAAAGGACAAAGGTGGCTAGTCCTGAGGGGGGAGGAGGGCAGACCCCCCTCCCTTTCACTCCTCTGTGGCCCCAAAGCATCTCCTGTAACATGGGGGGCATATTTCCTATCAGTCCAGGGTCTCCCCACTCTTGGACCCCTGCATCATCACACCTGAAGACCCCAGAGAGGATCTGTGAGAAACAGGAGAAGCCGCCCTTCTGCAAGGGGACCAGGGAGGCTCTGGCCGGTCACTGAACTCTCTCCCAAAGGGCCCGTGGGTGAGGCTCAAAGACCAGCCACTTGGACAACAACCTGAGACAAAGGTGGATTTGAGGGGAAAGCAGCCTCTGTTGCTGCCACACCCAAGCCAAGGCCAAGAAGCCATTTTGCAGAAGATCAGCTGGTGATGCCGGAGAAACCTCTGGAGACAGGAACAAAATGGCTGCCTCCCCCCCAAAGGAGAAAACAGGAGCCCCCCCAGTTCTCCCCTTGGTTCCTCCCCTTCCTATCACTCGGAGTGAAATTGGGGTCTCCGATCAACAAGAAGGGGAAAATCTTTGTTATTTCCAATTTATAATAAGAGGCAGAAACTGTCCGGTAAGAAGGAATCAAAACCATTTATTTTCAGCAAACAATTTTGACAAACTTTATAATATATGTGCCATTGTTAAGGACATAGCAACCTGACTCTGCAATTGATCTCATGTTCCATTTATCTAAATCATGAAAATCCATAAATGGCAATCTATATAAAAATCAGTGTCAAATAATATACTTAGTATATTCATTATTTGTCAAACTTTGTGTTATCAAATATATGGTCAAATAGCTATGCAATAATCAATTAAGAATGCATTAACTATTTTAGTGACAAAAATCTCAGAATGCACATTTCTTCTTTTAGTAACAGTTTCATCAAAGATTACATTAAACAGATATACCAGAAAAAGAAACCTCTACCTTTATCCCCAACAAGTATAATGAAAATGAACAACTTATCAATCTTTCTTAAAGTAAAACCAATGAACTCTTCCTCCTATTCCTCACCCCATTTTCTCTAAACCCGTCTCTAAAACCTCTAATCTTTAACCTCTAATCTCTATCCACTAAGATTAATCAGCAAAAGCCCATTAAGGGTGTTATGCAACCTACCTATTATAAACTATTATCTACGAAACCCAATTTGAAACCTTAACACATAATATATCCTTTTCTCCTCTGCTCCTCAATCATGATAGAAAAACATTTACCGATTTAGCAATAAAAGCAGTGATGAAAGACCCAAAATCTACCCTGGTTCCAGCATGCAGGAAAGGCCCGAAGAGCCCGGCCTAATTCAGGAGGAGGCTGATCCCTCTTCATTCCTCTCTCTTTATGCTGGGAGTCTCCGCTGGGAGGAGGAGGGAAGAAGCACCCAAGGGTTAGAGGGACCAAGACAGGCAGAGCCTGAGAGGCGCCACAGGATCAGAGTTTGGGGGGCAGGAAGACCCCTCCCCCGAGCCCTCTCCCCCAAATCCCTTCCCTTCCAGTGTGTGGGATGAACCGGAGAGAGAAGAGGGATTTCCAAAGCATCTTCACCCTCCCTTGGTCCTTGGACCCCAAAGCCCTCCCCCCTCCCTCCCCCCCCTCACACCCCATGTGGCCCCCACCCGTCCACTCACCTGCAAGGGGGCTGCTAAGCGGCCTGGTTGCTCCCTGGATTGGAGAAAAAGACACAGAATGAATGAATGTCTTGTCCTGTGAGGAGGAGAAATCTCTCTCTTCTCCATTCAACCTCTTCAGCCTCACAAACTTCTCAGAGGACGTAAAGCTTTTTATTTATTTATTAATTAAACTTCCATCCCAAGCATCTCATCAAGGTGACTCTAGGCAGCTCACAGTAAAGTTCAATAAACTGCCATGTGGAATATTTAAAACAATAAATAAAATCCAGATTCCCCCATCAGATCATGTTGCCTTTGCTCCAACAAGAAAATCAGGTCCAGTGAAATATATAACCGTATGTGGTGGACTTGTATATAGAAGCTAAAAGATATTGGACCAAAATACACACATGGTTGGAAAAAATGATTAAACAACATATACATTTGAATCCTGAAAGATTAGGAATGGTACCTGAAGGTTACAGCAAAGAAAAGACATACTTAATTTTACATGTATTAACAGCAGCTAGAATTGTATTTCCTCAAAATTGGAAAAGTAATAAAATACCGATAGAGGGAAAAATAATTGGAAAAATATTTGAATGTGCAGAAATGAATAGATTGACATTAGTAATTAATGAAAAAGAAGAATCTGAATATTACATGGTATGGGACTTGTTTTATAAATGGCTAGGAAATAAAATTAATTAAAAGGGATTAGACGTATTTATAAAGCAATGATAGAAACTAGCGTAATAGACATCCTGAACATTACTTATATTATATATATGGGAATGTGATTATTATTATATTGTTAAGAAGAATATTATTAGTAACTGTTAAGCACATGAACCATGTACCTAAATGACACACGATTGAAATGGAATGAATTTGTTGTATGTTAAAAATAATTTAAAAAAAAGATCCTGTCCAGTGTGTGGCCGCTGTCTCGAGTCGAACCCAGGACGATCTGGAAGAGACCCACGGACGCCATGATGGCCCATGAACCCTGGGCTGCTTCTGAGGCCAAGACCAAGGACGGCAGATTGAAGACTCCCAGGACCATAATCCTGGGCAAGTCCATGCCAACCCTGAGAGGGTCTCCAGCAGCTCAGGCAGGGAGGGGGCCATGCGGCAGGGAGGCTGGTACAGTAGCCACAAGCCCATCATGCCAACCCAGAGTCAGAAACAGGGAGTCCCAACCAGAATCGTGGGGCGGGAGCATCCTGAGTGCCAGGAGAGATTCTCAGGGGACCCCTGGAACCCCAACAATCCTGTCTGGGATCTCGGTTGGTGCCACACCTTAAACCCATCTGGGCATATCTGAGAGAGAGGGAACCTCTTCCCCTTCCGGAGTCAGCCAGGTCCCATCTATGCCAGCAGAAGAGTCTCTAGCCACTGGGGATCATGGCATCGCTAGTGGTTTCCCTATTTCCCCCTCAAAGAATTGGGGGCTCCTTCCTCCAAAGGGGACCACCAGGCTCCACCATGCAGACTCTGGGCTGCCTCCCCTGCCTGGATCCAACAGGGAGAGTTTTCCCTTCTCCTCTGCAGAACAAATCAGTGCAAGGAAAGTGACATTTGGGACACCCGGCCGGCTTTCATGCCTAAGGCGGGACTAGAACTCCCGGTCTCGCCTGGTGCCCTCACCCACTAAGCCACAGGGGGTGCAATTATTCCAGTGGTTCCACCAGAAGCAGAGGGAACAAAGGAGGATGAATCTGGAGGGCCTTTCAAAAGTGGGGGGGGGGCTCTCCTCTTTTCATCCCCTTGTCCACCCAGAATCTTCCAAAGGGACAGAATGGCTCATGCAGCAGCAGCAGCTCCTCTGACTTACCCTGGTCTGAACGGTTGGATCCTTTATCACTTGCTGGAAAAGAAGGAAAGAAAAAGAGGGTGAGCAGGTTGCTCTCTTGGCTTATAGGGGGAGAAGCTCAGCTCTTTCTGACTCCAGCTCCCTCCCTCCCTTTCTCTCTCTCTCTCACACACAATCAAAGACACATAAATCCAGGGGTCGCCAAGCTTTTGGACCTCAGGGACCACCAAACTCATAATTTCAAATCCCGCGGACCACTAACATGAATTGTGACAGACGGTGGCTTGCTGATGTCAGTGGGAAAGTTGGTCCCATATTCCAGAGCTGCATTAGTCACAGGACTGGCCTGTGCACCGGCCTGCCATGGATGAGCTGCTCCGGGATGACCACAGCTGACTACTGCAGCTCTGGAATATGGGACCGGCCTGTGTTTGGATTGGAAATCTCCGCCGTAGCGGCTGGCACCTGTAACGTGCAAATCTGCAGGCAGTGCATCATGCAAAAAGCAGCGCAGCCCTCGCCGGCCAGGACGAGGTAACGGTGCTATTGCAGCAAGAGGGGGCTGGCGGCACAGGCGGGCTGAAGCAGCGATGGAGACGGCTGGAAGGCGCAGGAGCGCTGCTTTACTTCCATTTGTGTGGCGCTCCCGCACCTTCCAGCTCGCCTCTCCTGGCCTGGGCTCTTCCTCGATGGCCGCGGGCTGTAGGGACGGCTGGGGCAGGAAAAGTACCGGCTGCTGGTGGTGGGAGGGGTTGGAGTGGACAAGTCTGCCCTCACCATCCAGTTCAGAGGTCCAGAATGGGGCGTTGTCGGTGTCAGTTTTCTCACGCCAAAGGGTGGGGGCCAGCGGGTGGGTGAGCCATGTGGGTGGGGCAGCCTTGTGTTCCTGCGCAGCATGGATTAATTGCTTTGGGGGAGATATTTCTCTGCGGACCAACAAAATTTTCTCACGGACAACCAGTGGGCGGCAGCCCAAAGGTTGGTGATCACTGCACAAATACACAGAGATTGAACCAAACTGCTTTGGCTAAAAGGCATCGGAAACAATTCTTAAATTTCAAATGTTTATCACACAAAGCCAGAAGTCAGAGCTGGACTAACAAGATACAGATGGATCCAAGGTTGCTTTTTGTAACCAGTTCATACTTAGAGAGCCTTGTGATGGGAGACCAAGAGGAGATCCAGCTGGCATGCCCCAAAGCTCCTTTTCTCTCAAAATGCCCCCTTTGGACCCCTGATTTTATGGAGCTTCTGAGTCTCATTTGGCCAAGACTTTCCTTTCTGCCTCCTTGGGAAACAGAGCATGTCCTCAGTCAGAGGGACCTTCCACCAGCTGCGTCTTCTCACCTTCTTGAAGGTTCCTTGTCCCAGGTGTTTCTGCTTGAGGACTCCACTTCCAAGAACAGCCTGGCTGTAATGAAAAGGGGGCCCATCTTCCCCAGCCTGGTTCTTAGCATGAAGAGGAAGATAGGACATGCAAACAAACACACACACACACCCCTCTCAACTAATGGTGCCTCTGGTCCCTGCTCTAAGTTGAAGATTACATGCAAAGAGGACAAATCACTCACTTGGCGTTGCTTTGTAACCACCCTGGCGTCTCTCTGCAAGGACAAAAATCAGTGAAAGCTCAAAACAATCCACCAGAGATCATCCAAACTCTCCCTCCGTAGGAGGAAGAACCGCAGGAGATACTTCACAGACCCTTTGTCCCATTTATAAAGACAGAAAGATCTTCAAAATACAAATGTATCTCCTGATTTGCCCCAAGAGAGACCTGCTGCCTCCAAGATGGATGGAGGGGAATTGGGGGAAGCAGCAGCAGCAGCAGCTGGGAGGGGAGGAAGGTTTTCATGGAAATCCTTCTCTGCTGCTCTTTGACCAAATTCTTCGAAAGGGACAGAACTGGGAAGCCTCTTCCCAACTCAGGAGAAGACAGGACTGCCTGAATCTCAGACTCAGCTGAATGGAGTCGGGAGTCCCAGCGAGAGGCGGAGATCTCAGAGGGCTATGAAAACAGGACAGAAGGAAGCCCAGAAGAAGCTCCCCAAAGGGGGTCCTTCCATCACCCCCCCTCAAAAAAAGACACTTACTGAAGAATACCAGGATCCCAGCAATCACACCCACCAGGACAAGAGCAACCACAACGCAGCCGATGATGAGCCCCAGGTTGGATTTTGAATTGGTTGGTTCTGAATTGGGAGAAAGAGCAGATCATTGAAGGAGAAGCCCAAACAATCTTCCCAAGAGAGACCTCAAGAAGGGAAAGCTGAAAATTCCCCAAAATTAAAATCTCCATATCACCCAAGGGTTAGTGGGACCAAGACAGGCAGACCTTGAGAGGTGCCACAGGATCAGAGTTTGGGGGCAGGAAGACCCCTCCCATTGAGCCCTCTCCCCCAAATCCCTTCCCTTCTAGTGTTTGGGATGAACAGGAGAGAGAAGAGGGATTTCCAAAGCATCTTCACCCTCCCTTGGTCCTTGGACCCCAAAGACCTCCCCTCCCTCCCTCCCTCCCTCCCTCTCACCCCATGTGGCCCCCACCAGTCCACTCACCTGCAAGGGGGCTGCTAAGCGGCCTGGTTGCTTCCTGGATTGGAGAAAAAGACACAGAATGAATGGATGTCTTGTCCTGTGAGGAGGAGAAATCTCTTTCTTTTCCATTCAACTTCTTCAGCCTCACAAACTTCTCAGGAGGATATAAAGCTTTTTATTTATTTATTAATTAAACTTCCATCCCACCCATCTCTTCAAGGAGACTCTAGGCAGCTCACAGTAAAATTCAATAAAATGCCATGTGAAACATTTAAAACAATAAATAAAAACCAGATTCCCCCATCAGATCATGTTGCCTTTGCTCCAACAAGAAGATTGTTGTATATGACCAAATAAGGCCAAGGAGTGGAATCGGTTAACGGATTCCACTCACTGGCTCAGACAGTGGGAAAAACGAAGTCCCGTCAGTGGCTGAACCTTTGGACACCGCCGACTTAAAAGCCAGCGCCTGCCGCAGCTGAGCACCTTTTTTGAATTAAACCTGAAATAAAGATTGCTTACCGTTCCTGCTGTGTCCAGCCTCTCATTACACGTGGACCCACTAACACTGGCAATGATGGTGGGATTTTGAACTGCAGAGAGAACAAAGACACCTCGTGGGATTCAGATGCCATTTCTACCAACCCGCGGAACGATCGTGACCGACCAACTGATATGGCACAACGCGCAACCAGCCTGGCTCACTGTCCAATAGCCATCCCTTACGATCCAGCAAAGGAAAAGTGGTCATCCTACATGGGCCGTTTCAACCTGCATTTGGAAGTCAACGGACTTCAAGCTGCCCCCGATGCACAGAAGAAAGCACTATTCTTAACATACTGTGACATCGAGATCTATGAAATGGCTGACGCTTTGGTTGCAGACGACCTACAGAATGTATCCTGGGATGAGCTCCAGCTCACACTCAGGGGGCATTACGGCCCTTCTCCCTCCTACCTGGTCAGCCACTACGATTTCTACACGCAGAGCCAGAGAGAGGGAGAGACGATGAACATGTTTGTGGCAGACCTGAGGAGAATCACAGATTCCCACACACCAAGGGGATGATCCGGGACCGGATCATCCGGGGGACGAAGGATCCCACACTGCAAAAGAAACTTCTGGTCCATGAGGATGTTTCGTTCAAAGAGGCAGTTGATGAAGCAAGAACTGCAGAATCGTTTGACAACTCGGCGGCATGGATCCGAGGGATGGGGAAGGTCCATGTGACCGTGACCTATTGCCACCCGCACCCACGCAAATCCATTTCCGAGACCAGCGATGATGATCACGAAGATGTACATAAGCTGAAATCCGGTAAGCCAGGCAGAAAACCAGGAAACAGAGAGTGCGGCGGCTGTGGCGGAAACCACCACCATTCGGCATGCCTATTCCGAGACACCATATGCTGACAATGTGAGCGCAGAGGCCACATCGCGGAAGTATGCCGCACAACACAACCAACCAGCAAGCAAGGTAGGCGAGCAGTGTCGCCTGCGAAACAATATGGCCGCCAAGGGTGGGGAGCGGAAGAACCCTGGTGGGAAATTCAAAAAGAGGGAAGATGCCAGGGAAGAAGAAGCCCATTTCACGTTCATGGGCAGTCCTGGGAAAGAAGACAGCCCACATGGAGTATGACACTTTCCGGGGAAACCTGCCAATCACAATAGTAGACCGGGACCTGCCCAGCATGCTTGGAAGAGATTGGTTCTAACCACTCCAAATAAACATCACTGGCATCCACACGACGAAGACCACCACCTCCAGCCCGGCAACAAATATCGCAGAGTTGGAGTAAGAATTCAGTGTCGTCTTCAATGACCAACTGAGCAAGTATACAGGGACCCCCATATCATTTAATCTAGACCCAAATGTTTCTCCAGTCCACCTCAAACTGCAGCGAGTTCCGTTCGCCCTCCACCCAAAAGTCGAAGAGCAACCAGATAAGCTAATAGCCCAAGGGGTTCTAGAACTGCTGGACCATGCCAAATGGGAGACCCCAATCATCATCCCAGTAAAACCAAATGGGTCAATAAGAATCTGTGCTGACTATAAAATGACCCTGAACAGTGACCATAGTTCAGCACCTCCTGCACTCCTTGGGCCGAGGGACTATATTTGCCAAATTGGACTTGGCCCAGACCTATCAGCAACTGTCCGTCAACGAGACAATCACTGAGGCACAAACCATATCACGCATCGGGAGGCATTCAAGTGCAATTCAGAGTAAGCATAGCACAGGGCCTCTTCCAGAGCATCATGGAATGGCTACTGCACAATATCCCAGGGGTCATACCCTACTTTGACGATGTAATCGTCTCGGCCAGTAGCAGGGTCAACTAATGAAGTGTCTAAGGGCAATCCTGGGAAGATTCCAGGAAGCGGGGCTGAAGTTGAAAAGGAGCAAATGCCACATAGCAGTCCCACAAGTGGAATTTTTGGGGTTCCTAATTGACACCGCAGGCATCCAACCCACAAACAGAAAGCTTAAGGCAATATGGGAAGCCCCCACAACACAAAACAAGGCGGAACTGCAAGCATTCCTAGGATTGCTTAATTTTTACAATGTCTTTCTGCCACAGAAAGCAACCATTGCGGAACCTCTCCACAGGCTGCTCGATATGACGACAAGCTGGACTTGGGGACAACGTAAGGCCGATGCATTCACAAAAATAAAAAACATTTTAACATCAAACAGCATCCTCATCCAATACAGCGAGACGCTACCTCTAACACTAACATGCGACGCCTCCCCCTACAGCATCGGAGCGGTCCTCAGCCACAAATTACCCAATGGGACAAAAGCCCCCATCGCATACTTCTCAAAGACATTATCAAAAACACAAATAAATTACAGCCAGATAGACAAGGAACCACTTACCGCAGCCGCAGGGGTCAAGCGATTACACGAATACCTGTACGGCAGGCGTTTCGACCTCATCACCGACCACATCCTGGGCATCCTCGCCGGTGACAAACCCACACCAAACATCCTGTCGCCCAGGATGTTAAGATGGACAGTGTTCCTGGCAGCATACAGTTACTGCATAATCCACAGGCCAGGAAAAAACATCGCCCATGCCAACACCCTCAGCCGTTGCCCCCTCCCAGACCCAGCCAAAGACCTAGCGCCATCCACTACAGCACTGCTCGTAGAAAGCATAATGCCTAGACTGATGATGTCATCAGAGATCGCAAGACTCATAGCTGCGACAATATCATGGCACGGATTTCAAATGGGGTGTGGAGGGGATGGCCGGAGGCAGTCCAAGGAAAAGAATACCAGCCATATAAAAATAGGCAATCTGAACTGTCAGTGTTAAAGAGCTGTATACTATGGGGGGATCGAGTAGTTATCCCCCCCCCCCCATTAAGGAATAAAATACTGGAGATGCTGCATGAGGGCCACCCCAGAATGGTCCGAATGAAAGCCCTAGCCAGAAGCTATGGGTGATAGCCAGGGCTAGATAAGGCGATAGAAACCTGGGTCGCCACATGCACCCCCTGCCAAGAAACCAGACCTGCACCCCCAGCAGTGAGGCCCAGAAAGTGGGAGACACCAACGGCACCGTGGGCCAGAACACACGTCGACTTCAAAGGGCCCTGCCAAGGATAGACATTCCTTATAGTCGTCGATGCATATTCCAAGAGGCTGGAGGTAATCCTAATGAAATCCACCACATCGGAGGCAACCATAAGAGCACTCCGACGGCTATTCGCCACCTACAGGTTACCAGACGTCCTTGTATCAGACAACGGCCCACAGTTCACGTCACAATAGTTTGAAGTTTTCCTGACTGGACTGGGGGTCCGACACGTGCTGTCAGCACCTGCTCACCCGGCCACAAATGGACAAGCGGAGATAATGGTCCAGTTGACCAAAGAAATGCTACAGCAAATGGGCCGAGGGGACTGGCAGGAAAGGATGGACAGAATGCTCCTAGTCCAACATATCACACCCCACACAACAACACACCGCAGCCCAACGGAACTATTAATGGTGCAAAGGCTGCGAACTATGCTTGACCGAGTCCACCCCAACTATAGCACAGAGACACCCCCAGATTCCATGGGAAAATGCAGGCAATTCACAATAGGGGACCTGGTCTACGCACATAACTACACTGGGGGACCAACATGGGTGCCAGCTTGAGTAAGCAAGATCACAGTGGAGACCGAAGAAGGGAAGCTATGGGAACGCCACATCGATCAACTATGAGGCCGGGTCTCGAACTCAGACAACCAGCCAGGCACCCGACATGCAATAACAGAACAACCCAATGTGCAGACACCAACCCCCATACAACAACGGCGGAGACACTTATCTTGCGAAAAGGAAGTCCCGCGGTATTCTTCTGAGGCCTCAGGTTCGGCGGTCCCTGCCACACCACAAGTGGGCTTCGAGACTGTTCCGCAAGCAGGGACTGGAGCAGCGGCAGACCCATCCATTCGGGCCACCGTTCCAGGAACAAGGGAGGTGTGCAGGTCTAATCGCACCCACCGAAGCCCCGCCTACTTACGTGATTACATACTGTAGGCGAGCGCTGATTGGAGGAACACTAACTAGGAGGGGAGGGTTTTTGTATATGACCAAATATGGCCAAGGTGTGGAGTCAGTTAACAGACTCCACTCATTGGCTCAGCCACCGGCGGGAAAAACGAAATCCCATCAGTGGCTGAAGCTTTGGACAGCGCCGGCTTAAAAGCCGGTGCCTGCCGCGGCTGATCAGCTTTTTTGAATTAAGCCTGAAATAAAGACTGCTAGTGGACCCACTAACAAAGATCATGTCCATTGTGTGGCAGGGTCCCAAAGACTCATTTCTGGTGGAGTTTGGGGGAGAGGAAAAAAGACTTGCTGCTTTTTGCATGCAGCCAAAAGCAGAAGATGAAAGAAGCGGAAGAAGCAACCCGGTGGCCAGGCAAGTTCCCCCCTCCGCCCAGGGGTGGGATTCAAATTTTTTAACAACTGGTTCTGTGGGCATGGCTTAGTTGGTGGACGTGGCTTGGTGGTCATGTTATTGGATGGGCGTGGCCAACTCAATATCACTCACATCAAGGCACCTCCTCACCTGGCCTTTCATGACTGTGGGGATGCTGCAACAGTTGTAAGTGTGAAAAATGGTCATAAGTCACTTTTTTCAGTGCCATTGTAACTTTGAATGGTCACTCCACACAAGCAAAGTACCAGCAAAGGAGGGAAAAAAACTCCAGAGAAGTTCCTGAGACAGGAAGTCTAGTCCTGCCAAGAATGTAATAAGGGTTAACGGAGAAGCAGTTTCTGTAAGCAACAATGGAATGTTTCCTTCCTGCCTTCCTTACAGGATTAGGCCAATTCACTTGTATTAACTTCATAATCATATATTTTAATACATGTCACATTTGTATATTTCCTGTCATGCCCCTGGTGGAGTCTGACTCTGAGGAAGAGGAGGAACAGCCAACAGGGAGTGGGAGTGTGGCTCCAGAGGTGATGGAGGAGGCTGGGGAAGGGCAGAGGCCGGCTGAGCAGTCTGAGGAGGATCCAGGCCCATCCCCTATCCATCCCAGGTCACGCAGGGAGGAGATCAGGGAAAAGCGAGGTCTACTCAAGAGAAGATTACCATGATCCTTCTCGTGGCTTGCAGGTGGGAGCTATGTATATAAGTTTGCAACTGCACAGTTAGAATTGCTGAAGTCAATTAGTGTTCACCTTGAAAGAGGCTTATTTTTGCTGGCGTTCTTCCCATGGACTTTTCTCGGTTATTTTCCTGGAGTTTATAATTAGTTATCTCGGCTTGCTTCAGAACTCTCATCAATGCGGTTTGTTTTGGTTTTGTGTTTGCCTCATTATTTACTTTTGTGACTTTAAACTGTGCCTAATAAAACAGTGAAGTTAAGTTGAAGGCTTTACCGGACTTTATTATACGTTTTGGGTTATTTTGAGACTACGGGTCATCACAATTTCCTATTAAATTCTAAAAAAAACCACTCCTTCTATAAATTGGTTTCCCCCCTGAAATATCAGTATAAGCGCGCCACCTCTAAGTTACATATCCATTAATTATCAACCCTTTTGTATCCCGTTAAGCTTTTAGCATTATCTAAAACATTAAAATTAATAATCCCTTTAAAGCTACATAGGTTCTCGTCCTGCCCTCAGATGCTTTGGAGAATAGCTTGACTGCCTCTTCTCTGTGGCAGCCCCTGAGATATTGGAACGTATCATGTCACCCCCAGTCCTTCTTTTCATCAAACTAGAAATGCCCAATTCCTGCAACTGCTCTTCATAGATTTTAGCCTCCAATCTCCTAATCATATTTGTTGCTCTTCTCTGCACTCTTTCCGGAGTCTCAACATCTTTTCAATATTGTGGCAACCAGAACTGGATGAAGAATTCCAAGTATGGTCTTCCCAAGGCATATAAATTGGTATTGCTTGTAGGGGGGGGGGGAGATTTGAGGAGGGAACTTTAAATTTCTCTTGCAATTCAGGATTCCCACTGAATAGCAATTATGCCACTCGTGCATTGATGCTTGCTATAAACAACAATAAAAGGAATATTTTATTTTGCCTGGGATATCAGCATAACAATTACATTTGAATATTTCTTGTATCGTGGTGACAATCATAACAAAAAATATGAATTTGAATTTTGCCACTTTGGAAGTCCAGTGTACATTAAGGACACTTCTGAGCATATACAGAACTCTTTGAGAGGGGGCTTTTTTCCTTGGGTTTTATGCTGAGCCTCAGGAATTCACATATCAGATCATAAAATAAGGTGCAACTTCTTTCTTAGAGAAGCAACACACAGTGACCGTTTGACCTTGAAAGCAGGAAACCCTGTTAGTCTCTGATGGGAAAAACTCAGACTTGGAAGCCTCTTTTCTGGCTCCTGATGCATCAGTCCAGCCACTCTCTGAATTTCCTGAAGTCGGCTGCACTTCATCCATTTTAGTGAGAATTTTCCTTCAGAAAAGGGGCAACCAGACTCCTCCTGATTCTTCTACTTTAGGAATTGTGAACAAAAGGAAATCTGTTTCTGGTGCTGGGGGCAAGAAACAGGGAAGGCCTAAGAGAGGATCTGAGGGCATTTCATGAGGATCAGCCAACTCTTGTGATGGGATTGGGCGTTGGTTCTTACCTGATACGCCCTTTCTCGGCGAGCCGCGAGGAGCATCCAGAGAGTGGGAGGTGCTTCAGAGTCCTCTCTCACAGGCTGAGCTTTAATTGAGGAATGCTTCACCTCCTCCACATGACTCCATGCAGGGTTCCCCAGTTTTGCGAGGACGAGAAAAAAAAGCTATGTACTCATCCTAACTAACTAGTGGATCCTTGGCCGAAACAAGATTCCCCACCAGACGGAAAAATTAAGGTGGGGCTGGATGCTCCTCGCGGCTCGCCGAGAAAGGGCGTATCAGGTAAGAACCAACGCCCATTCTCCCTCGAGCCGCTCGGAGCATCCAGAGAGTGGGACATACCAAAGCTTGGCAGTCCTACGGGAGGGACTCCGTCTGGGTTGGAAGCCCCTCCGGGTCATCGATGACCCTCTGTAGGACTCGTCTGCCAAACGAGGCCTCCGCTGATGCATACACGTCTATCTTGTAATGCCTAATGAAGGGAGACGGGGAAGCCCAGGTAGCTGCCCGGCATATATTAGAGATTGGAGCCTGGGTGGCCCACGCTGCCGAGGTAGCTACACTCCTAGTGGAATGAGCTGTTATTCCACTGGGTGCAGGCAGGGATTGTGACAGGTAGCATCTAGAGATAGTCGCTCGGATCCAGCGACCGATGGTTGAAGGGGATACTTTGTGACCTAATGTCTTGGGCTGAAAGGAAAGGAATAGGGATTCCGACCTCCTCAAGGGTTGTGTGCGCTTAATATAGATGCGCAGGGCCCATCTCACATCTAGGGTGTGCCAAAGGATTTCCCTGTCCCTCGAGGGTCTGGGGCAAAAGTTTGGAAGAACTAGTTCCTGCACCCTGTGGAAGGTTGAGTTGATCTTGGGTAGGAAGGTAGGGTCGGGTCGAAGGACCACCCGGTCAGCGTGAAAAATGCAGAGGTCCTTTCTGACCGATAAGGCTGCGATTTCCGATACTCACTGGGCCGATGTAATGGCCACCAGAAACACTACCTTAAAGGTTAAAAACTGAAGGGTGGACTCCCTCAGAGGTTCAAAAGGGTGCCTTGTGAGTGAAACAAGGACCTTATTGAGATCCCCGGTAGGATACCTGTGAACAGTCGGGGGGCACAAGTTGGTGGCTCCTCTGAGGAAAGCCCTGACGCGAGGGTGGTGGGAGAGGGAACCAAAGTTGTCGCAAGAGACGACAGTTGTCAGGGCTGCGACTTGCCGCCTCAGGGTGTTAGGGGAAAGCCCTTTGCGCAGGCCTTCTTGGAGGAATTCCAGGACCTGAGCAATAGAGGGGGAGAGAGGATTAACTTGGGATTTATGACACCACCTGCAGAAGCTATTCCAAGTGGCATCGTAGATCCGCGTGGTTGAGGGCCGCCTGGCAGCTAGAATGGTGTCAATCACTTGACTGGAGAATTTCTCTCTCCTCAGGCGGTTCCGTTCAACCTCCAGACGGCTAACTGGAGCCATTGGGGGTCCGAATGTAGGAGGGGCCCCTGAGAGAGGGAGATCCTGTCCGGGGGGATTCTCCAGGGGGGCGCTATGGATAGGTTGCGGAGGTCCGCAAACCACGGGCGCCTGGGCCAGTAAGGGGCCACCAGGAGCAGATCTGCTTTCTCGTGGATCAGTTTCTGTATCACTCTGGGAACTAGGGCTAGTGGGGGGAAAGCGTAAAGGAGCCATGGAGGCCAGGGGCAGTGTAGCGCATTGTGGCTCTCCAACCCGTGTGACGGGTATCTCGAGAAGAATCTTGGAAGTTGCATGTTGGTCGGGGATGCAAAAAGGTCCACCACCGGTAGGCCAAAGATTCTGGACGCCTCCTTGAACAGGGATGGGTGGAGGCGCCATTCTGATGGGTCCACCGTGGCTGTGCTCAGCCAGTCCGCCTGGATGTTGGAAACTTCGGAGATATGTTCTGCTTTTATGGAGAGGAGATTGGACTCTGCCCAACGGCAGAGACGTTCAGCCTCCCTCATCAACTGAATGGACTGGGTGCCCCCTTGCCTGTTGATGTGTGCTTTGGCCGTGACGTTGTCCATGAGAATAAGGACATGACGTCCGCGTACCTGAGGGAGGAAGCTGCGCAGGGCCAGGTGGATGGCGTGAAGTTCTAGCCAGTTGATGCTGCATCTTTGTTCTATCTTCGACCATCTGCCCTGTGCCGTGAGTGAGTTGGCGTGAGCACCCCATACAGATAGGCTGGCGTCTGTAGTGAGGGTGAGCCTCTGGGGCTCCTTGAAGTGATGACCTTTGTTGATGGCGGGGTTGGTCCACCAGAGGAGGGACGTGAGGACCTTTGGAGGTACCTTGACCTTGGATTTCGAATTGCTTCTGCCGGATCTTTGAAATGGGAGCAGGAACCACTGTAGGGATCTGCTGTGCAAACAGGCCCAGGGAACAATGGAAATGCATGAGACCATTTTACCTAGTAATTTGGAGAGGTCTAATAGAGTTACCCTGTTTGAATGCCTAATCTGTTTAACCAATTTCTGGATACTGAGGAACCTCTCTGAAGAGAGAAAGACCTTTTCTGAGACCGAATCAATTACAGCCTCCAAGTGAGTAATTTGGGTGGATGGAGCCAGTTGGCTCTTTTGCCAGTTGATGAGGAACCTGTGGGCCTGGAGGGCAGAGAGAGTAGCTCTGGTGTCCCTCTCTGCCTGGTGTCTGGAGGGATATAGGATGAGCATGTCATCCAGGTAGCAGTGGAGGCATACCGGAAGGTTTCTGAGGTGAGCCGCTAGTGCCGCGAGAACCTTGGTAAAGGTTCTTGGGGCCGATGCCAGACCAAAGGGGAGGGCCACATATTGAAAGCGGAGGTTGTTGTAACAAAACCTGAGGAATTTGTGGTGGGAGGGCCGGATTGGGATATGTAGGTATGCTTCCGAAAGGTCTATAGAGGAAAGCCCGTCCCCTGCCTGGTACCCAGGAGGATAGACTGTAAGGTGTGCATTTTAAACTTGCGATGGATCAAGTGGCGATTAAGTCATTTTAAGTCTAAGATAACTCTCCATCCCCCGGAGTGCTTGGGAACCACGAAGAGGTGAGAATAAAATCCCCGTCCTCGTTGAGTGGGTGGAATGGGTTGGATGGCCTGAATGTCGAGGAGATGTCGGATAGCGGAATCCATCAATTCACGTTTGGTGGGGTCCCTTGAGTGGGGGATGTCATGAAAAAGTCAGAGGGGGCAGACCAAAACTCCAGGGCGAGACCAAACCTGATGGTGTCTCTGACCCAGGCATCGGAGGTAGAGGCATCCCATTGGTCAGCGAAATGTCTGAGGCGGCCACCAATGGGGAGCGAGGAACGGGGTCTATCTGGGACGACGGAAGGGTCTTCCCCTGATCCCCTAAAGGGTCTCTTATAGCTGCCGCCCCTTCTACTCCTGTCGCCCGAGTCGGCTCAATCCTGGGGTTGGGATGGTCGGAAGGAGGGGGTCTCGGGTACCTAGGCGGGAAGGGTGGCTGATAGAAGGGTCGGAAGGAACCTCTCCAAAAGGGCTGAGGGACTCTTGGCTCGGATCTCCGAAAAGAGAGGGGAGAAATTTTTTCTTGTTGCGACCCTCGACTAGCAGGGGTTCCAGAGCTGGGCCAAATAACTTGTCTCCCTTGATGGGAGCGGTGGCCAATTTGACTTTATTTTTAACGTCCGCCTGCCAGTGTTTGAGCCAGAGCAGGCGACGGGCTGTGACGTGTGAAGTTATGGCTCTAGTGGAGAACTTCACCGACTGGTAGGTGGTGTTGGCTGAGAATTCTGCTGCAGCCACCAGCTTAGCTATATCCTGGTGTGCCCTCACGTTAGAGGTAGGGACGTGTTGTCTTAATTGCCGAAGCCACCGGATGGAGGACCTGGTGAAAAAGGAGGCGGCCGTGGCCGATCTAATGGCCCAAGCGTCGGATTGGTGGGCCCAGCGCAACGCCAGTTCCGCCCGCTTGTCCTCTGGTTTCAGAGCTTGCAAAGCTTCACTGGGGGTGGAGGAGGATGCTAGACCAACAATGGGCTCATCAACCTCAGGAATATCTAGAAGGCTAGTAAAGTCAGAGTCGAGGTTGAAGGACCTCTTATCCTGGCTGGATGGGGCGGGGGGTGCCCCTGTGGAAGCCAGCTGCTTAGCCACCAGGTCAGAAAAAATAGGCGGGGCCGGGATGACCTCAGCCTCTACCACTGGCTGCTTAAAGATGGAATCCTCTGGGCCTTCCGATGAGGAGGGGGGGCAGAGGGGGACTGGGTGAAAAGGCCTGAGATGTTTTTCACCTTAAAGAGAGGGATTTGTACAGGTGGGGCTTAAACAGGCCCACAAATGCGGGTTGGTCGGGGGTAAGACCCTCATCCTCAGACATTTCCCCCTCCATCGGCTCCGCTTCTGAAAGGTGCTCACTGTAATGGGCTGATCCCATTTCGTAATCCTCTTCCTCCTTTCCGAAATGACCAAAGTCCCCTTCGTCCTCCTCCTTCTCCCTTTCTGGAAGAGGGCTATCCCTCTGTGAGAATACCTGACCGATCGGAGGGTCCGATCTTGGAAGGGATCTGACGGAGAGAGACTCGTGTTCGGGGGTCCTCGGGGAGAAGCGGGGTCTGGCCATTTGTTGGAGACCCTCCGCAATTCCCTGGCGGATAGCCAGTTCCATCTATGCTCTCATGTGTGCTGGAACCTCTACTGCAGAAGGTTCCTCTTGGCGCAGACCAGCGGCCGTAGGAGTGTGGTGTCCGTCTGGTCGTTGATCCCAGGGCCTGATGACCCTGGGGAGAACTGCACCTGGATCGGGAAGAGAGGTCTGGAGGAGGGGGGGTTGATTAGAGGTGGAGGGAGTGGAAGGTGGGAGGGCTGGAGGCACCGAACGTGACTCCCTGGAACGCCTATCGAATTCCTTCTCCAACGCCTTATGGCGCCTTAAGGCATCCCTCTGGGAGGCTTTGGACGGTTCCTTAGCCTGCCTGCGCAAATGGTGAGACTTCGACTTAGCCTTCAGAGAAGGACGTTTGGAAGAATTGTCATCTGCCATTTTAAGAAGTAATAAACGTAGTAATTCGCTAGAGGCGGTTGGCTCGCCTAGGATTCGGCCTACAACAAAGGCCGGGTGTTCTTGAAGCTGGCCCACGCCCCCTTTTGGAATTTAATACGTGATGTAATAGCAATTATAGAGATATTTACTGAAATGAGTAATAAAGTATATATAATATATATATATATATATATAATATATATATTTTTATATATGTCTTTATTCGATATTTTTTTTATACCAGAATGGGACATATTATTATTATTATTATTATTATTATTCCGTATTATTATTATTATTCCGGGTATTATTATTTTAACATAACTAAATAATTTGAACTGAAGCCAAGAGAAGGCCTCCGCTGATGCATAAAGCTATGAACAGGATTCAAGAATGTCCAAATTAAGCTGCCCGGCAAATTGAATGCCTGGGTGAGGCTACACTCCTAGTGGAATGAGCTGTTATTCCACTGGGTGCAGGCAGGGATTGTGACAGGTAGCATCTAGAGATAGTCGCTCGGATCCAGCGACCGATGGTTGAAGGGGATACTTTGTGACCTAATGTCTTGGGCTGAAAGGAAAGGAATAGGGATTCCGACCTCCTCAAGGGTTGTGTGCGCTAATATAGATGCGCAGGGCCCATCTCACATCTAGGGTGTGCCAAAGGATTTCCCTGTCCCTCGAGGGTCTGGGGCAAAAGTTTGGAAGAACTAGTTCCTGCACCCTGTGGAAGGTTGAGTTGATCTTGGGTAGGAAGGTAGGGTCGGGTCGAAGGACCACCCGGTCAGCGTGAAAAATGCAGAGGTCCTTTCTGACCGATAAGGCTGCGATTTCTGATACTCACTGGGCCGATGTAATGGCCACCAGAAACACTACCTTAAAGGTTAAAAACTGAAGGGTGGACTCCCTCAGAGGTTCAAAAGGGTGCCTTGTGAGTGAAACAAGGACCTTATTGAGATCCCGGTAGGATACCTGTGAACAGTCGGGGGCACAAGTTGGTGGCTCCTCTGAGGAAAGCCCTGACGCGAGGGTGGTGGGAGAGGGAACCAAAGTTGTCGCAAGAGACGACAGTTGTCAGGGCTGCGACTTGCCGCCTCAGGGTGTTAGGGAAAGCCCTTTGCGCAGGCCTTCTTGGAGGAATTCCAGGACCTGAGCAATAGAGGGGAGAGAGGATTAACTTGGGATTTATGACACCACCTGCAGAAGCTATTCCAAGTGGCATCGTAGATCCGCGTGGTTGAGGGCCGCCTGGCAGCTAGAATGGTGTCAATCACTTGACTGGAGAATTTCTCTCTCCTCAGGCGGTTCCGTTCAACCTCCAGACGGCTAACTGGAGCCATTGGGGGTCCGAATGTAGGAGGGGCCCCTGAGAGAGGGAGATCCTGTCCGGGGGATTCTCCAGGGGGCGCTATGGATAGGTTGCGGAGGTCCGCAAACCACGGGCGCCTGGGCCAGTAAGGGGCCACCAGGAGCAGATCTGCTTTCTCGTGGATCAGTTTCTGTATCACTCTGGGAACTAGGGCTAGTGGGGGAAAGCGTAAAGGAGCCATGGAGGCCAGGGGCAGCGTAGCGCATTGTGGCTCTCCAACCCGTGTGACGGGTATCTCGAGAAGAATCTTGGAAGTTGCATGTTGGTCGGGATGCAAAAAGGTCCACCACCGGTAGGCCAAAGATTCTGGACGCCTCCTTGAACAGGGATGGGTGGAGGCGCCATTCTGATGGGTCCACCGTGGCTGTGCTCAGCCAGTCCGCCTGGATGTTGGAAACTTCGGAGATATGTTCTGCTTTTATGGAGAGGAGATTGGACTCTGCCCAACGGCAGAGACGTTCAGCCTCCCTCATCAACTGAATGGACTGGGTGCCCCCTTGCCTGTTGATGTGTGCTTTGGCCGTGACGTTGTCCATGAGAATAAGGACATGACGTCCGCGTACCTGAGGGAGGAAGCTGCGCAGGGCCAGGTGGATGGCGTGAAGTTCTAGCCAGTTGATGCTGCATCTTTGTTCTATCTTCGACCATCTGCCCTGTGCCGTGAGTGAGTTGGCATGAGCACCCCATACAGATAGGCTGGCGTCTGTAGTGAGGGTGAGCCTCTGGGGCTCCTTGAAGTGATGACCTTTGTTGATGGCGGGGTTGGTCCACCAGAGGAGGGACGTGAGGACCTTTGGAGGTACCTTGACCTTGGATTTCGAATTGCTTCTGCCGGATCTTTGAAATGGGAGCAGGAACCACTGTAGGGATCTGCTGTGCAAACAGGCCCAGGGAACAATGGAAATGCATGAGACCATTTTACCTAGTAATTTGGAGAGGTCTAATAGAGTTACCCTGTTTGAATGCCTAATCTGTTTAACCAATTTCTGGATACTGAGGAACCTCTCTGAAGAGAGAAAGACCTTTTCTGAGACCGAATCAATTACAGCCTCCAAGTGAGTAATTTGGGTGGATGGAGCCAGTTGGCTCTTTTGCCAGTTGATGAGGAACCTGTGGGCCTGGAGGGCAGAGAGAGTAGCTCTGGTGTCCTCTCTGCCTGGTGTCTGGAGGGATATAGGATGAGCATGTCATCCAGGTAGCAGTGGAGGCATACCGGAAGGTTTCTGAGGTGAGCCGCTAGTGCCGTGAGAACCTTGGTAAAGGTCCTTGGGGCCGATGCCAGACCAAAGGGGAGGGCCACATATTGAAAGCGGAGGTTGTTGTAACAAAACCTGAGGAATTTGTGGTGGGAGGGCCGGATTGGGATATGTAGGTATGCTTCCGAAAGGTCTATAGAGGAAAGCCCGTCCCCTGCCTGGTACCCAGGAGGATAGACTGTAAGGTGTGCATTTTAAACTTGCGATGGATCAAGTGGCGATTAAGTCATTTTAAGTCTAAGATAACTCTCCATCCCCGGAGTGCTTGGGAACCACGAAGAGGTGAGAATAAAATCCCCGTCCTCGTTGAGTGGGTGGAATGGGTTGGATGGCCTGAATGTCGAGGAGATGTCGGATAGCGGAATCCATCAATTCACGTTTGGTGGGGTCCCTTGAGTGGGGGATGTCATGAAAAAGTCAGAGGGGGCAGACCAAAACTCCAGGGCGAGACCAAACCTGATGGTGTCTCTGACCCAGGCATCGGAGGTAGAGGCATCCCATTGGTCAGCGAAATGTCTGAGGCGGCCACCAATGGGGAGCGAGGAACGGGGTCTATCTGGGACGACGGAAGGGTCTTCCCCCTGATCCCCTAAAGGGTCTCTTATAGCTGCCGCCCCTTCTACTCCTGTCGCCCGAGTCGGCTCAATCCTGGGGTTGGGATGGTCGGAAGGAGGGGGGTCTCGGGTACCTAGGCGGGAAGGGTGGCTGATAGAAGGGTCGGAAGGAACCTCTCCAAAAGGGCTGAGGGACTCTTGGCTCGGATCTCCGAAAAAGAGAGGGGAGAAATTTTTTCTTGTTGCGACCCTCGACTAGCAGGGGTTCCAGAGCTGGGCCAAATAACTTGTCTCCCTTGATGGGAGCGGTGGCCAATTTGACTTTATTTTTAACGTCCGCCTGCCAGTGTTTGAGCCAGAGCAGGCGACGGGCTGTGACGTGTGAAGTTATGGCTCTAGTGGAGAACTTCACCGACTGGTAGGTGGTGTTGGCTGAGAATTCTGCTGCAGCCACCAGCTTAGCTATATCCTGGTGTGCCCTCACGTTAGAGGTAGGGACGTGTTGTCTTAATTGCCGAAGCCACCGGATGGAGGACCTGGTGAAAAAGGAGGCGGCCGTGGCCGATCTAATGGCCCAAGCGTCGGATTGGTGGGCCCAGCGCAACGCCAGTTCCGCCCGCTTGTCCTCTGGTTTCAGAGCTTGCAAAGCTTCACTGGGGGTGGAGGAGGATGCTAGACCAACAATGGGCTCATCAACCTCAGGAATATCTAGAAGGCTAGTAAAGTCAGAGTCGAGGTTGAAGGACCTCTTATCCTGGCTGGATGGGGCGGGGGGTGCCCCTGTGGAAGCCAGCTGCTTAGCCACCAGGTCAGAAAAAATAGGCGGGCCGGGATGACCTCAGCCTCTACCACTGGCTGCTTAAAGATGGAATCCTCTGGGCCTTCCGATGAGGAGGGGGGCAGAGGGGGACTGGGTGAAAAGGCCTGAGATGTTTTTCACCTTAAAGAGAGGGATTTGTACAGGTGGGGCTTAAACAGGCCCACAAATGCGGGTTGGTCGGGGGTAAGACCCTCATCCTCAGACATTTCCCCCTCCATCGGCTCCGCTTCTGAAAGGTGCTCACTGTAATGGGCTGATCCCATTTCGTAATCCTCTTCCTCCTTTCCGAAATGACCAAAGTCCCCTTCGTCCTCCTCCTTCTCCCTTTCTGGAAGAGGGCTATCCCTCTGTGAGAATACCTGACCGATCGGAGGGTCCGATCTTGGAAGGGATCTGACGGAGAGAGACTCGTGTTCGGGGTCCTCGGGAGAAGCGGGTCTGGCCATTTGTTGGAGACCCTCCGCAATTCCCTGGCGGATAGCCAGTTCCATCTATGCTCTCATGTGTGCTGGAACCTCTACTGCAGAAGGTTCCTCTTGGCGCAGACCAGCGGCCGTAGGAGTGTGGTGTCCGTCTGGTCGTTGATCCCAGGGCCTGATGACCCTGGGGAGAACTGCACCTGGATCGGGAAGAGAGGTCTGGAGGAGGGGGGTTGATTAGAGGTGGAGGGAGTGGAAGGTGGGAGGGCTGGAGGCACCGAACGTGACTCCCTGGAACGCCTATCGAATTCCTTCTCCAACGCCTTATGGCGCCTTAAGGCATCCCTCTGGGAGGCTTTGGACGGTTCCTTAGCCTGCCTGCGCAAATGGTGAGACTTCGACTTAGCCTTCAGAGAAGGACGTTTGGAAGAATTGTCATCTGCCATTTTAAGAAGTAATAAACGTAGTAATTCGCTAGAGGCGGTTGGCTCGCCTAGGATTCGGCCTACAACAAAGGCCGGGTGTTCTTGAAGCTGGCCCACGCCCCCTTTTGGAATTTAATACGTGATGTAATAGCAATTATAGAGATATTTACTGAAATGAGTAATAAAGTATATAATATATATATATATATATATATATAATATATATATTTTTATATATGTCTTTATTCGATATTTTTTATACTTTTAAATATTATTATTATTATTATTATTATTATTATTATTATTATTATTATTATTATTATTATTATTATTATTTTAACATAACTAAATAATTTGAACTGAAGCCAAAGAGAAACGAAAGCTGAACAGGATTCAAGAATGTCCAAATTAACCAAATGAATGCCTGAGGCCAGGGGTAGCTAGGCCTCTTGCAGTTGTCCTCCAGGCAACAACTGGAGGGGGGGGAGTACTGCTAACTTTGCCCCGAGAAGGCTGCGGGAAGGCCAACAGAGAGCTAAACCAGAGCAGGTATGGCAGCGTCTGAATTACAGGCTGTGTTCATGACCCAGAGGGTCTAGATGAGGCTAGGTCGACCGCAGCTTCTGTATTTCAGCAAGACAAGATGGTGCCTGACCACGAGGCGGCGCCCAAAATGGCGGCCGCAAGCTGAGCAAGCGTCGGGGCCTCTCGAGGCGGAAATAAGCTCCTCCGGCTAGCTCAGCGCGCCGAGAGGGGCCGCACAGGAGAGATTTTGCTTCTCCTGCACGATCGGCGTTTGGGTGGGGGGAAAACCAACAGCGCTCGTAGGCACAAGATAACGAGCCGCCCGGGCGGCGTGGAAGGAGGCAGAGAGGCAATTTGGATCGAGGATGTCGGGGGGGGGGGGTAGCGCGAAGGCGCTGCAAGCCCGCCCGCTTTAATGCCCCTAGGGGCAAGAGAAATGCTCCTCTAGATCCCAAACACTTGCGCAGGGGCTAAGGAAGAAAATCAAACCTGTTGCTGACACTTTTGAGCGATCGAATAGAAAGAGTTCTGAAACGGCCAAGGAGCCTGACTACGAACAGCCTGTCTCTCCGAGGCTGAGCAAAAGCTGGGAAACGCTGCACGAAGTCACGTGGAGGAGGTGGAGCGTTCCTCAATTAAAGCTCAGCCTGTGAGAGAGGACTCTGAAGCACCTCCCACTCTCTGGATGCTCCGAGTGGCTCGAGGGAGAATCTGTAGTTTCCATCCCCTGAAGTCAGTTCTATGCTCTGGTCCCTCCAGCTGCACCAACCTCAAACACTGGAAAAACACTGGATGAAATCTCAGGTATGCTCACATCTGGACACATCTGGGACCAGATTCCTCTCCCACCACCTCCCAGCCTGCCAAACAGCCCAGCCTTCTCCTCCCTGCAGCCTCTCACCTTCCAGGGCCAGGTCCAGAGGCTCCGGCAGGCTGTCGTGCTCCACGTGGCACCGATAGCGGCCCCTCTCTTTGGGGTCGATCCAGATGCTGAGCCAGTAGTGGTAGGTCCCATCTGCGTTGGGGGCCACAGACGTATGGAGGGTGTCCTCCTGCCAGACCACCCCATCCCTCGTCCAGAAGGCATCGATCTCCCTGGGGTAGAAGCCATCCAGGCGGCAGACGTGCGTCTCCATCCCATCCTCCACCTCTGTCTTGCCTCTCACCAGCGTCACCCCTGGGGGCTCTGTAGAAACGGCACCCCCAGAATTAACTCTCAGCCCCTACAGAGCTTGGAAGGGGGGCTGAGAAACTTGGAGGGGCAGGAAAATCTCCCAGCACTTAATTTTAACCCCAGGATTTATACTTCACACCTGTAGCATCTCCAAGAGTTTCAGGAAATGCTCCAAATCTGGAAAATGCTCAACCACAAGAACTCTTGATTTTCCCAAATTGAGGGTCCAAGGAAATTCCTCTCTGACTGCTTTGAACTCTGACTGATCTTGGGCTGCTCCCTTCAGGGGAGGGAGAGTGGAGATGGTCTTTTAAGTTCCCTTTCAAGACAACCACAACAACACAAAAGTTGCTCCCTACTTCTTGGTTCCTCTTCTTCTCCCCAGAACCTGAGGCTGCTCCAGGCCTCTTTCCAAGGGACACAACCACAATGTTATGAGCAAGAGAGCCAGAATCAGAGCAAAAAGGGGCTCAGGGATTTTGGAGTTTCTCACTGATCTATTTGGAAAACAGATTTTGTCTCTCAAAAGGGGGAGGGCAGAGGGAGGTGATGCCAATGGAAGAGAGAGAAGGTCCTCCCTGGCAGGGAGGGGCTGTTGGCAATCTGAGGGGGTGTGTGGATTCCCCCCTTGATCCTAATCTCAACCAGCTGATCCTGGAGGGATCAAAGAGCCAAGAGGGGGAGGGGTGGTCTGGATGGTGAATTAATAACAAATGACAGGAAAAGGTCATAATGTGGGCCCCCCTGTGGGGTGAGGGGGTGTTCCTGAAGGTGGGGAGGGGGCCGTTTTGAGGAAAGAGTCACTAAGTCAGAATTGAGGGAACCTGTTTGAGGTTTAAGAGAAAGATCTACACAAACTATGGGGGATCCCCCCTCCCTGGAAAGAGAACCCCTCATCCATGGGCTTCTTTGCCCAAGTGGGGGCTCTGATGGTGTCTTATGAAGGGCAGAAGAGGAGCCCCCACAGTGGTGGGCATGGGAGGTGCCCCAATCAGGTGCAAGACGGGGAGGGAGCCCCCTGTGGGATGTGGGGGGAAGGAGAGTTCATGGGGGGAAATTAAGGGAGCCCATCACTCTTGACTACAGTTTGGCTAATGGGGGTTTCACTGAATAGCCCCAAATGGTTGCCTCATTGTGGGCAGTGAACAGGACACCCTGAAGGGCTTTTCCTGCCAGGGAGGGGCTGCATTTCCTGGTCCAATGAATCGCTTCCTGGCAATGGGAACCAAACAGGGCTTCCCGTGTCCTGCAAGAGGGGCTGGAAGGGGAGGAGGAGGATTCCCACCAGGGCAAACAGGCTCCAGACAAGGGACCCAAAGGGGCTGAATGTGTCAGAGAAATCTGGCCATAAAGGAGGAAAGTCCAGCCTGGAGTCAGATGCTCACCTGTCCTCAGCAGCGTCTCATTCCCATAGGACAGGTACTTCTGCAGCCACTCAATGCAGGTTTCCTCCAGGTAGGCTTTGTTTCTCTGATTCAATCCTGGAATAGCATCCCATTTCCTCTGGGTGATCTGGGCCTGGGGGACGGGAGCCACCCAAGTGAGGGTCTCCTTGTCGAAGGTGAGGAAGGTCCTCCCTTCATAGCCATACTGCATAAACCCTTCTCTGCTCCCGTCTCTCTGGAGCTCACAGTCATACATCCACTGCAATGTGTGAAGGCCTGAAATAGGGACAAGATGATGGTTTGGGGAGTCCTGGAGATAGGCAGAGACCCTCCCTCTCTGCAGGGACCTTGACACAGGCACTGACACCCCCATTTCCTCCCTAGAGTTCAAGGGAAAGAAAGCCCCCATCACTATCCGCCCTTCTCCCCTCCCTCAACCTGCCTCCCTGCATTTCCCCCCCAGGATGGATCCCCTGAACCTCCCCAAGAAAAAGGAGAAGCTGGAAAAGACAGCAGAGGATCCCAAGGGAGACCCAGAAAAGGGGGAGTCACAGAATAAACGGAGGGACAGAGACATTTCCATCTTTCCTTCTGCTGTTCCTCTGCAGGGGAGACTCTTGGGGGGAAAGGAAGGGATCCCAGAGAGAGAAAAAAGTTGCCTGAATCTGCGGCTGCTAAGAGGGACTGAGAATCTCATGGCCTCAAAGAGGATCTGGTCAATCTACACAAAAGCTTGCAGGGATCCCTGTGACCATAAATCTTGGTCTATATCCACAAATGAAACCAAGTCACAAGGGCTGGTTCCCACTTTGGCCTAACTGGCAACAAACCAGGGTTTAGAGCAATGTGGGAATGAAGCCTTGAAGGGCCACAAAGGAATATTTTCCTTAGCCACAGCAGCAAGTGGCCCAGTCTGATCTGGACACCCAAAGGGTTATTGACCTTCAAAATAAGTTTGAAGTTTACAGGCTCTGCAAGGCCCTGGAGAAGATATTTCAACTTCAAGTGACCAGATTCTTGGATTTAAAAGAAAACCATATGCTTGAAAAAAACCAAAAGGAAATCCTGAAATGTTTCTACTTCTGTTTGGCCTTGAGAGAGAGAAAGGATGCCAGAAACTCTCAAATCTAAGGGGAAACTACCTGTAAGTACAGTTGAATTAAACTGACCAGTTCTTTCCCTCCCTTTCCACACCCAGGAAGGGATCCTTTCTCTGCATCTGCTGCTCAGCCTGAGAACTTCCCTTTGGAGGAAGAGGAAGATCCTCGTGAGGTGCAGTCTGATCCTGCCCTTGAGAGGAGATTCCCTGATCTTTCCATGGGAAGACTAGTTCTGGATTTCTGTCCAATAAGAATCTCCTGCCATTCACAAGAAGGCACTAAATATTTGGCTGCTGGTTTCAACATCTAAGAACAAGTTCGGTCTTATTTCAGAAGCATCAAAAGCAAAGACAGAATATTTTTTTTTTCAGTTGAAGATAAAATCTGTATTTTCTTATCTCAAATTTGGCACAGATTTGAATATTTGTGCAGCAAAAAGAAAGGACTGGGTGTTAGGCATCCAGAAATTGTCCATGGTAATCAATCACTCCGAGACAAGTATAATCTCCAACTGATTTATTAGGAACAGCTCTGGTACTTCTATGGCATTTCCAAAAGTGAAAGTCATTTTCAGCGCATTTCACAAAATCCACCTTCTCTCCTCCCACTTCTACACTTCATTAATCACGAGAACCAATTAACTGCAGCTGGAATTTTTTAATGCGACATACAGAATAACCTTGAACTTTCCAACTCCTCCACCTCCCTTCCATTCCTTTTTTTTTCTTGGCAGTTGAATCTCAGAGCTGACAGGCGTCCCCCCTTGAAAACTTCTCCTCCTAAAAGAAAAACAACCAAAACAGATACAGGCGTTAATACATTGTCCTTAACCCCCTCTTCCTCATCCACGAGGACCCTTCGGTTTGTGGGGGAAATCCTCATGGAATTGGTTAACCAATTGATCAGCATGAACATCCCAACTCTTTGCCAAACTAGCATCTGAGAGAGGGTATTCCTTCCATAAAACCAAATATTGCAGTCGTCCACGGTGTAATCTAGAATCGAGAATTTTCTTAATTTCATAATGTGTTTCCCCCGTAACGTTAATGGGTCAAGGGGAGCAATTGGCACTGGTCTTATCATTGATGTAGTAGCTGGTTTTAGTAAACTACAATAGAACACTGGATGAATCTTCCCTAACAGTCGAAGGAGACTTAATTGGACAGTGACCAGATTGATTCTTTGAAATTGGGAACGGACCCAAGAATTTAGCCTCAGTTTCTTACTGGGCAGTTTCAATCTAAGATACTTGATTGACAAAT
>NC_142010.1:26914622-26958951 GCF_049901735.1 Notechis scutatus | reverse complement strand
GTCCTTTGATATTTCCAGGCCAGCCCTGTGGACCTGATTTAAGCACCCTGCGGGCTGGATCCAGCCCGTGGGCCTTGAGTTGGACACCCCGGTTTAGAGAGAGCTGCAAAGCACTGTGAAGTGGTATATAAGTTGTCATGCCCCGGTGGAGACTGACTCTGAGGAAGAGGAGGTACAGCCAACAGGGAGTGGAAGTGTGGGTCCAGAGGTGGTGGAGGAGGCTGGGGAAGGGCAGGGGCCGGCTGAGCAATCAGAGGAGGATCCAGGCCCATTCCCTATCCATCCTAGGGCACGCAGGGAGGAGAGGATCAGGGAAATGTGTGGTCTACTCGGGAGGAGAGGGCCATGATCCTCCTCATGGGTTGGCAGCTGTGTGCGCTGTATAAGAGTTTGCAACTGCGTGTTCACAGAAGCTGGATTCAAATTAGTGCTTTCCTTAGATGAGATTTATCTTTGTTGGCGTTCTTCCCATGGACTCTCCCCGGTTATCTTCCTGGAATGTGTGATTAATTATCTTGGTTTGCCTTGGGACTCTCATCAATGCGGTTTGTTTTTGGTTTCCTTTTGCTTCATTATCTACTTTTTGAATTTAAACTGTGACTAATAAAACAGCGAAGCTAAGTTGAAGGCATTACAAGACCTTAATTCATGTTTTAGTTTTTGTGTTATTTTTGAGACACTACGGGTCATCACATAAGTCTAAGTGCTAGTGCAACTGCTAGTGTCATGCAAAGACTTCCAACTTCCCGTAAAGTACCTTCAGGACCTGGATCTCGGGGCGGGAGGGATAGCAGAAGGAAACATTTTGGAAGGAGACACGTCCGTGGAGGGATTCTTTAGACAGCGTCCCTTCTGTGCGGACAGACGGCTCCCGGTCAAGGTATTCAAAGACTTTCTCTGCAGCGCCCACATTGCTCAGGGCATCCCCGTAAGTGTAAATCAGGGTCTGCGGGGGGGAAAGGAAGGAGGAGCAACGTTAAGACACGAGAGCATCTGCAACGGGAGGAAGGCAGCCGGGTTGACATGAGGGGTCCTTGGGGCCCCCTGAGCTTGCTTGTTTTCTTGCAGGCGGTTCATTAGCCAAACTAGGCAGCATCACCAGTGCTGTCACCTAATTTGGGTAATGAAATGTCTACGAGAAGGTAAGCAAGTTCAGAGAGCCCCAACCTGAAGTGCTAGAGAAAAAAAAACATGTTCAAATCTAAGTGTTCACCGACCTGTACATACCACCCCACATTTGTCTGGTAGAGGATGAAAGAGACCAGGTTTCCTCCGGTCATGAGGCCGGTGTGGATCTGCTGGTAACCACAGTAGAGCAGGATCAGCTTCATGATCAACTGGAGAACCTGGAGTGGGAGAAAAACGGAAGGCAGTGGCTGAGTACCTTACCTCTGTCTCATGCCATGATGTCTTCTACTTCTTCTGGGTGGGCCGAGTGGGCTATGTGAGTCAATGCAGAGCCCCTTTTGTTTCGATAGGAAAAATTTTGGGAGGACCCGGGGCGTGGCACAAAGGCAACACAGTCAGATAACTACAAAGGCAACACTCTTATGAGTCCCTTTATTAGCTCCAACTTTGCCCCCAATGTCCAGCTGGCTGGAGAAAAACTCCTAGGAACAGCCTTTGACTGCAGAAAATTAAGTCCAAAACATGGTCAACACAAACTGTAACTTAAAGTCCAAACAAGCCAAACTGAAGTAATTAGTTTGGCAGGGCAGGAGCAAGAATTTCAGACTTGAAGACATGGCAAAACTCACACAGTTGGGAAGACGCCAGGAACAGATAAGCCACGACAACACAGGATAAAGTCACGCTTGCTCCCAACTGTCTACCGCACGTAACCTGCCTTTGTTATCAACTGTCTTCCCAGCTGTGGCTAATGAAGGGAATCAGGGCCCTTTCCTCCACCGTAAGCCATGCAACCCACATTGCTCTCTTCTCCGTTCCTCCCTGCGTGCCCTAAGATGAAGAGGAGGTGGGCCTGGATCTTCCTCTGAACTCCCTCTCCCTTGTTCTATGTCTCCCCTGTTTTGCCCAGCCGGATTCTGCCCTTCCCCAGCCTCCTCCACAGCCAACGGAGCCACACTCCCACTCCTTTTCAGCTGTTCGGCTTCCTCCTCAGATACAGACTCTGACAGGGGCATTACACATTTTTTTCTCTCCCTCTCTACAAAAGGTGAATGTTCCGTAAGCTGGGCAATACATCAGAAAAGGCATAACTTCTGGGCCTTACCAACTGGCATACCCTAGGTAGGGGTCCCCAACTCTTGGGCTGCGGCCCACTACCAGGCTGTGGTCTGTTTGAAACTGGGCCACAGGAGAAATGGGCAAGCACAAGTGCATGAAGCTCCATTTGCACAAGGGAGGGCAAGCAACTACACCTTGTAGTAGCCCAGACAGGAGATCACAACAGTGTAGATCTCAGTGTAGTGTAGATAGTTTATTAAAAACTAGCAGGGTACCCATGCTTCGCTACAAAACTATGTGATTCTCCAGAGTATAAGATGCACCTTAGTTTGGGGGGAGGAAAATAAGGGGAAAAATTGTGCCTCTGCCTACCAGCATCCATCGGAATATTCCTCTGGCTAGTGTCCTGTCAGTGTATGAGAGAGTTGAGGGCTGTTTGGAAACTGAAACAGTATTTGTTGTACAAGCAAGGAGACAGCAAGGAGCCTGGGCATGGCTTAGCTCAACTGTTCTGTACCAAAGCTGCTTCCTGCTGCAAAACTAAAACTGAAAGTGAAACTCTTCTCCTCTGCTTGTGTTTCCCTTATATTTGGCAACTGGCAGTTGGAACAGATTTCTTTTCAGGTGGGGAGGGGGAGTAGAACTCCTTAGCATCAGAGTGTGTTAATAATAATATAGCAAATACTAATGCTCTGATGGTCATTTTGAAAAATCCTTTCCTAGTGAGCACCTAAAAGCCAAGAGGAACATATGTGCCAAATTTCAAGTTTGTAGGCTTGATGGTTCTGGGGATTTTGTGATGATGTGCGAGTGGTATTTCACTTCTATAGATAGATAGATAGATAGATGATAGATAGATAGATAGATAGATAGATAGATAGATAGATAGATAGATAGATAGATAGATATTTAAAATAGAAAACAGATCTCTGGTTAAGGTTCATTTCTGCACTAACTGAACTGATTGCATGAGTTGAAGACATTTATAATTCACAATACCTTTTTTATATATAAGCTATTCCTTTGTAAAATAAAAGTCTCCCTGCCCCTAAATACTGAAGGGAGATACAAAAAAAAAAAAAAACTATTGTCAAGTGTCCATTTCTATGTGTCTATTGAGTCTGGGTCAATTTGGTAAAATTGGAGGAAGAAACATCAATAACCTGTGCCATGCTAAGGATATAATCTAATAACCAAAAAGGCAAGGGATCTGCAAGACCTAGTAATAAAAGTGAAAGAGCATAATGGAAAACTTGGCACTAAAATTAAATATAAAGAAGACCAAACTAATGGCAACAGGTGGAAAAATAGGACAATGAAGATATTGAAGAGGTAGACAGCTTCTGCCTTTTGGGATCATCCAGCAATATTAAAGGAATGAATGGCAAATTAAAAAATAAAATACAGGTAGTTCTCAACTTATGACTACAATCGACCCCAAAATTGTAGTTGTTAAGTGAAACACTTTAGTGAATTTTACCCCATTTTATTACCTTTTGTTCCACAGATACTAAGTGAATCACTGCAATTAATGATCCAGTTGTGAATGGGGAAGCTTCCCTGTTGACTTTGCTTGTAAGAAAATCATAAAAGATGCTCAAGTGATCCCTGCCACCATCATCAATACGAGCATCTGAACATTGATCACATGACCATGGGGATATGGCAACGGTCATAAGTGTGAAAAACGATCATACTTTTTTCAGTGCCATTGTAACTTTGAATGGTCACTAAATGAACTGTTCTAAGTCGAAGACTACCTGTCTACACTCCAGACTAGCACTTGATAATGAACAGAAAAGATATTCAAATACCATGATGTGTCCATACCTACAAAGGTCAGAATTGGGCAAGCCATGGTATTTTCCCCCATGTGATTTTTCTATGGAAGTGAAAATTGGACTTTAAAGAAGCAGGATAGGAAGAGTATTGATGCTTTTAAAATGTGTTGTCAGAGAAGACTCCCGACAGCCAAGAAAACAAGCCAATGAGTCATTCAACAAATTAAACCTTGACTTCTCACTCAAGGCATGTGTCAAGGAATTGCGCTGCAGTTTGTCCAGATGAAGTCGGAGACGCTGACACAACCTTGTAGTCTTTTCTATAAATATAAATATATGTTCAAATCTACACTATGATTGGTTGCTGTTAAGGATAAAGGGGAAATTCCTCTTTTTCTCCGCCTTTTTTTCTTCTGTGTTTTCTGTATATTGTTTTAGATTTACCTCATGATATTGCTGTGTTCCCAAAAAGGAAGAACATAAGATAGTCAGGGACACAGGAATATCATGAGGTAAATCTAAAACAGTACACAGAACAGGCAGAAGAAAAAGGCGGGGAAAAAGGGAAACTCCCCTCTTTATACTTACAGCAACCAATCATAGTGTAGATTGCCTCATGCATGAGTCAGCGCTCTGTCTAACTAATCTAACTGTGTGTTCTGGCCTATTGTATACTTTACTGTTCTTCAAGCAGCTGAGAGCCTCCAGCCATCGGGGGAACCACAGGGTTGATTTCCACAGCTTCCACTTTCCCAGGGAAATTTCTTCTGACTTAGAAAACACTCTAAGTATAAAACTGTGGAGAATCTGTAGCAGACCTAGAAAGGAATGCTAAAAGCAAGATGCCATCTTTCCACCGGAAGTCTACTTTACTGTTCCAGCTACTAAATTCAATATCCAAACACATGAATGACTAGGCCCAAATTATCCTACTTCAGACACCTTATGGAAAGACCCAGCTTTCTGGGACAGGCTCCAATGCTGGGAAACGTGGAAGGAAAGAGAAGAACAGGACAACCAATAGCAAGGTGGACGGATTCAGTTACAGAGATGATGAGTGCAGCACTGAGACACTTGTCAGAACACGATAAATCATTCTGAAGAAAATCTGTGTGGCAATTAGGATTTAAAAGACCATTTGATGACACATAATCAATGCGGGTATTGATGATTCAAAGAAATGTTGGAAGTTAAAACCCACCTCTCCTAGGAAAATGAAATATTTTAGGATATGCTAAAAAGGCAGAATATTTCCCCTAAAAAGAGTAGAAACTTAGAAGCAGAAACTCACCTCAGAAGCAGAAACTCACCCCACCTTTATTAATGGGTGGGCCATAAGGCCTGGGCCATAATATTTTACATAACAAAGATCTACTCCAGGGAGAGTTATAATAGGAATTGCCCAAAGTCCTTTCATTACATCATCATCCAGCAAGGCTCAACCAAGCCTGGGACTCAGGACAGCCTATAAAGTTGCCCCTGCATGGCCCCATGGGAGTCTGACAGCCAATCAGAATACAAGCTCAAATTCAAATCCCAACAGAGGGTATAAAACCAGGCACTCTCGGCATATCAGCCCTCCTTCTTGCCTTCCTTCATTCTTCACCCAAGGCATGTGAACCTGTCCACCATTAAACCATCTTTCCAAGTAGTCACCATGTTTCCAGTGTCTTTCTTCCCCCACTTGGAACTGAACCCAGAAGGATATTTCTTCCAACAGAAAAAAATCCGAGATAGTCATCTTAAACTGGGATTTCACTGGATTGCATATCCACTTGCTGTTTGACCTTTGGCAGTTAAGAGGATTTTAATTGAAAAACATTCTTGATCGGCAAGTCAATGCTAAGGATTGCTATGATACAGAGTACATAAAATCTTGCAAGACTGGGGACAAAGACATAAATTTTTAAAACTTTTCAAGCAAAGTAAGAAAGACTTGGCAATCTCCTAAAAGCACGGGCCATATTTTGAAACTATTTTGTTTTTATTTCGACACCTCTCACAGGAACCCCCACAAGTTGGGAATCTCTCACGTAGAGGACTTTATTCAGGAGTCTCCAACCTTGGCAACTTTAAGACTTGTGGACTGCAACTCCCAGAATTCCTCAGCCAGGATGGCTAGCTTAGAAATTCTGGGAGTTAAAGTCCACAAGCCTTAAAGTTTATTTATTTATTTATTTATTTGATTTGTCAATTGTTTACAAGATAATAAGTACAAGTGTATACATAGTTGTGAATATATGAAATGGGTACATATAAGAAAAATAAAAGAATAAGAGAAACAATAGGACAGGGACGGTAGGCACGTTGGTGCGCTTATGCACGCCCCTACAGACCTCTTAGGAAAGGGGTGAGGTCAATAGTAGACAGTCTAAGGTTAAAGTTTTTGGGGTTTGGGGAAGAGACTACAGAGTCGGGTAGAGTATTCCAGACATTGACCACTCTATTGCTGAAGTCGTATTTCCTGCAATCAAGTTTGGTGCGGTTTACTTTGAGTTTGTATCTGTTGTGTGCTCTTGTGTTGTTATGGTTAAAGCTGAAGTATTCATTGACAGGTAGGACATTGTAATGTATGATTTTATATACCATGCTTAAGTCGGACCGAAGACAGGCGTAATTCGAGGTTTTCTAGTTTTAGAATTTCGAGTCTGGTGGCGTAAGGTATTCTATAACGGGTAGAAGAGTGGAGAACTCTTCTTGTGAAATACTTCTGGACTTTCTCAATTGTGTTAATATCACATACGTGATAAGGATTCCAGACTGATGAACTGTATTCGAGTATTGGTCTAGCAAATGTTTTGTATGCTCTGGTTAGTAGTGAGATATTACCAGAGAAAAAGCAACGTAGGATTAGGTTAACAACTCTTAATGCCTTTTTGGCTATGTAGTTGCAGTGAGCTCTAGCACTTAGATCATTAGAGGTGAGTATTCCCAGGTCCTTTACAGAGCTTGGGTCATCAACAAGATCTTGACTATTCAGCTTGTATTTTATTTTCTGATTTTTTTTACCAATATGTAAGACAGAGCATTTATTTGTTGAGATTTGGAGTTGCCATATGTTAGACCATTCAGATACATAGTCTAGATCTTTTCGAAGGGTAGTAGTATTGTCTGTGGTATTGAACAGCTTTACATCATCAGCGAAGAGAACGCAATTGCCAAGGTTGGAGACCCAAATCCTAGTGGACTTACCCGGACAACAAGTAGGTAAACAATCCTTTCCAAGTCTCTTTGGTTCTTCAGCCGACAGGTGTCCTCTAAGGATGACTCGTAGCGCTGTGACTCCTTCTCCTCAGTGGCAAAGCTGTGTACGGTCTCCATGGATGAAATAACCTCATGTACCACCTCTTCTGAATGGGCCACCGAGTCCTGGATCGCCTTCAGTAAAGCCTTGATGGATCATGAAGGAAGCGGCAAAGTCAGCTTCCTAAAAACTGCCTTGGACCAGGCATCCTGCTGGTGGTGGCATACCCAAGCCATAAGAGGAGACCCCAAAAATTCTTCATGCCACTCCATCCCATTTTATTTCATTTATGTCTCGCATGTGACCAACCGGATGCCAGAGTACAAGCTAAAGAGGGAGATGTACTCTCCCGCTATTATACCGCACTTCCTTCCCACAGCTCACTGGGAATTTCCCCTCCATGCACAGAGGGGAGCTGAAATCCTTCAGGAGGATATTGGAACGTTTGAAAGCAAAAGGGCTGCCTGCCGAGAGGATTTCAGTTCTTCACAGATATTTGCACAGATTTCAACTACCAGCAGGCAGCTCTTTTGCTCCATCTTATAACGACCTGGGAGATTGCAATCAGGAGTTCCAAGATGGCAGCCATTGGGCAAAACAATTGTGTAGACATCTTGCTTCATAACCGCTTCACTCAGTGACCAATTCTGGTCTCAATTGTGATCATAACTTGAGGACAAGTTGTAGGATGCCCATCTGCTTTCTCCCTAATTTTTATTTATTTTTGCCTTCAAACTGGCTTCTTCATCCTTTTTTCCAGCTACTTCTCTGCCTCTCCTTGTAGCTAACAGCATGGAGTGCCCTCATCCTCCTTTTCTACTCTCTTCTCTGAGGACAGGGATAGGGATGCACACACACAATCCCTTTTCTTTCAGCCCAGGAATAGGTGAAACCAGGCTACACAACCAACAACTCATCCTGTTGTACAAGCCACACCGACAATGGAGTGGGTTTTGATCCCATGGCTGCCATCTTGCCTTTTCTGGCCCTCTGGAGATGCCACCGTGTTCTGCGCTGCTCAGCTCCCTTGAAGTCTCTTTTTCTTCTGCTCTCTGGCGTGTTTTTCCTTTCCCTCAGCCAGCCCATTCCCTCCCTCACCCAAGCTGTGGCCCTTTCCCCATGCAATTGGTCTCAGAAACCCAGAAGTGTCCGCCATTCCCTCTAGGCCACCGTCTGCCTCTATGATCCCTACCTGATGACGGACATCATAGACCTTCTGGACGGCCATCATGAGTGGGGTCTCGATCAGCATCAGCAGCGTCAGGCGCCAGGACAGGCTGACCATGAATCCGTAGAGCCCAAGGGTCTTGATCAGGGTGCGCAGGAAGACATTGGTGTTGAGCGGCACCGAGCGGCTCATCATAGTTGTGTCTTTGGAAAGGCGGGAGGCCAGCGCCCCTGTGAGCAAAGAGATATATTGTTCAACAAATGCCAGACTGGCCACACAGGAAGGGAGATTCTAGGGAACAATCCCACCAGGAAGGAGAGGGCCAAAGAGTAGCTATATTCTTACAGCAAGGACAATTTGTAGGTGCTTCATCACTGGAGGTTTTTAAGAAAAGACTTGACAATCACCTATCTGAAATGGTATAGGGTCTCCTGCTTGAGTAGGGGGTTGGACTAGAAGACCTCCCAGGTCCCTTCCAGCTCTATTCTGATTGCTCTTTGTAATGAGTTACCATTCCCACCTAAGTCCAAGCTACTTCCCCTAGGATTTTGGGGTAGCCTCCTATCCAAGGAACACCTGAGCTCCGTTCTCTGAAATCAACCGAGGACTTTCTTCTCTTGGGTCGGTAAAGATTCTCTCCAGCCAATTTCTGGCCATCATGAAAAAGCTGGTGAGAACTTAGATGGCAAACATCTAAGTACCAGGAGAACTCAGAATTGCAGACTGGACTGAAAAGATAGGGAAAAAAGATGGATACTACTTCTCATGGCCGGCAAAGAACCCAAAAAACCCAAAAACCCACGGTTGTGACCATGTTCTCCTCAGGAGCAGCGCTCATCCCAAAGCAAAGCCCAGCTATGGCGTTAGTTCTGCTCAAAAAGCTGACTGATACATGGATGGGAGGCCACCAGGAAATCCCAAGGGTCTGTATGTGTGAGAGAGAGAATGAGAGAGGAGAGAGAGGGTGGAGAGGGAGGGAGGGAAAGAAGGGAAGGGAAAGTGGGGGAGGGAGGGAGAATGAGAGGGAGTGGGAGAGAGAATAGGGAGAGAGGGAGGGAGAAAGGGAGGGAGGGAGAGAATGAGAGGGAGAGATAGGGAAGGAACAGAAAGTGGCACTGGTAAAAGCACTTCCATCTTTTCCCCCAAAATATTAAATGAATGATCTGCATAGTCATCAAAGACAAGCCTCACCTGAGAGAATCTTTGGGACCTGCCTGTTTGGGGCCTCACCTGTTTTCACCTCCTGGAAGAAGGCCAGGTCTTGCCGCACCAGAGAAGAGAAGAGTAAGTTGCGAGTCCGGATGACCATCCGGGAGATGATGAACGTGAAGAGCCCCCCACGGCAGCTGGCAAAGGCGGAGCTAGAAGGGAAGCAGGAAGGGGGATTGGCTCCTGCTCCACCAATGGAAACTGAGTCGCAGCTCCACATATGAGCCCATACTGGATTTGACCCGGGTGCTAAAGGAAAGGCATTTTTACACGAACAGATCCATCCCACTGTAATTAAATTACAGACAGTCCTCGAGTTACAGCAGTTCATTTAGGGACCGTTCAAAGTTACAATGGCACTGAAAAAAGGGACTTACAGTTTCTCACAGTTACAACCGTTGCAGCATCCCTGTGGTCACAGGACCAAAATACAGAAGCTTCGGAAGTGGCTCCTATTTATTTTTTATTATTTTTACTATAGGTAGAAAGAGCAACTATTTCAATGCCTATATAAACAGTGTGTTGTCTGGTTACAATTAGCTTGAGCAATCATCATCATCATCATCATTGCAATGTCCTACCTGTCAATGAATACTTCAGCTTCAACCATAACAACACAAGAGCACACAATAGATACAAACTCAAAGTAAACCGCACCAAACTTGATTGCAGGAAATACGACTTCAGCAACAGAGTGGTCGTCTGGAATACTCTACCCGACTCTGTAGTCTCTTCCCCAAACCCCAAAAACTTTAACCTTAGACTGTCTACTATTGACCTCACCCCCTTCCTAAGAGGTCTGTAGGGGGCGTGCATAAGCGCACCAACGTGCCTACCGTCCCTGTCCTATTGTTTCTCTTATTCTTTTATTTTTCTTATATGTACCCATTTCATGTATTCACAACTATGTATACGCTTATACTTATTATCTTGTAAACAATTGGCAAATCAAATAAATAAATAAATATTCGTTAGTAGTAATCATATAACAGTGCTTTCTCATCATAATATTAATACTTATTAATTATTGCTAATTAATATTAATAGCAAAGATATAGTAATAAGCCATCATAGTAAAATGAATCCTTAAAAGTTCTGTTTCTATTAGTTAGCCAAACGAATCCCATATTTCAAAATATTCAGTGTCTTCCTTCTCTTTAATTCCGAGCATTAGTCTATCCATTTCTGCACATTCTGGTTTTATTTTTATTTTTCTCTTCTCTAGGGATCTCCACGCTCTTCCAATGTTGTGCAAATATAATTCTAGTTAACACATGCAGTATTAAAGACATAGTCCCTTTATTATATTTTCCTGGTATGATACCCAACAGAAATATTGGGACACGTGATCAAAATTCAGATGCTTGGCAACTGACTCCTATTTATGACGGTTGCAGTGTCTCCGGTCATGGGATCCCCTTTTGCGACCTTCTGACCAGCAAAGTTGATGGGGAATCCAGATTCACTTAACATCAGTGTTACTAATTTAACTGTCAGGATTCAGGCGATCGCCCTAATTAAATCATAAGCCTCGAGCCAAACTTCAAAAAAACTTCAAAAGACTTAGTAGGAGCAACAGGCCAGCATGACCTGTATGAAGCCGACTCTGAGACACTAGGACCCTGTCTTCTTCCCCCACCCCCCCTGGATGTATCAGCCTCTCCCATGAAATGGTTCTGACCCAAACCTGGTTCCACGAGAGTAAACACAAGACAAAGATACCAGCACAACCTTTTACGGTTTCATTTACGAATCCTGTTTCTTCATAGATAAAAGGCTGCTTCCAACTAATTAGCTCAGATAAGGAAGAGCCTTGCCAAGTTTTTGCAAGTCTGCCAAGAACAACAGATAAAGTTCCTAAACAATAAATCAAAGAGTCTCAACTCAGATATTCTAACATCCACCAGGCTCGAGTATCAAACTCCTTTGCCTTCTGCAAAGAGCTGCAGTTTCTCAGCTGGCTTTTATCTTCTCAGAGAGGGGCTCCTCAGGGGCCTCTTCATCACTGCTGCCAGCCTCCACAATCTCCAAAGGCCGCGTCCCACTCCCTGATGGTCCTGGCCCTATTCCTGCATCACATGCAGGCCCCTCATCTGAGTCCTCACTCTCCGAGACCTCAGCCATCCGCACACGCTGCTGGCGAACCACAACAGAAACACATTCATGGGCTGGGTGTCATCACTCACATTCTCCAATAAAGGATTTTCGTGGGCAGAATACCCGGTTGCCTAAGTTACAATCTTTGTAAGATCAGCTTGGAATGGGCTTCTGATTTTATTTGCCATCTTTCCCCCCTCCCTCTTTCTCATGGCAACTTGGAAACAGGCTGTGATGATGCGGGGCGTGGCACAAAAATAACAAAGTCACCAAAGTAGTAGATAAATTCCCCTTAATGCCTACAACTTGGCCCCCAATGTCCAGTTATCCTTGGCTGGAGATTAAACTCTTCCAAAAAATAGTCTACAAGGGGAAGAAATGCAGTCCGAACCCAAAGTAAACTTAATTAGAAATAAAAAAACCAACACAAACCACACTGAAGTAATTAACACGACAGGCCAGAATGATAAATTGCAGACTTCCAAAAGATAACACTGTTAGTGTTTTGGGGATAAACCCCTAGCAGAGTATGCAGCAGCAGTCAAGCCAGGCAGCCAAATGAGAGAGGAAGGGTTTTAGAGTATACACACACTGAACACAAACACTGTTTGTAGTTTAAATAGTTTTTTTAATCCAGTTAGAGTTTAAGCATTGTCAATCAGTCCGTATGTCATTCACAATATATCCATTCAGTAAGACTCACTAACTCAGTCCAGATAATAGTCCTTACTATATCTTTATCAGCCGATAAAGATATCTTCTCCTCCGATGCCTTTCTCCAGAGGATAACGCTGGATATTCAGTAGAATGATCAAACAGTAGACAGTCGCAGTAAAACAGTAGTAAACAGTTGTATCCAGCAGTAAACAGCAAACGGTAAACAGTAAAACAGTAGGCAGTAGGCAATAGGCAGCAGTAAGCAGCAAGCTTTCTCCTGCTTCCTCTTATTGCAGTTTCTAACCGCACCCTTAATTGGCTAATTACATGCAGTGTGGTGCTTAAAGTTACAAATACTTAAACTATGATACCTTAGTTTATATATTTATCCACCCAAACCTTGTTGGGTATCAATGTTATACCTAACATTCTCCCCTTTTGGGTGATATAAATATATAATACCTTTACAATCTAACCCCATAGTTTTCACAACTCTCTTGGTGCTTCCTGGCACCTTGGGCTTTTGTAAAATTATCAGCTACATTGTCCTCCGACATGCAGTACTCCAGCTGTATCATTTTACTTCTCACAGATTGTCTAACGTTTAGGTACCTTAAATCTGTATGCTTGCTCCTAGTTTTGACTGCAATATTTGTGGCCATTTGAATTGCTGCCTGATTATCTTCATGTATAATTATAGGATAATTCACAGTTATGCCTATATCATTCATCATTTGCTTATACATAATCAATTCTGTACATAATAGCGATAAACAGGAGAATTCTGCCTCCATAGTTGACAAACTTACATGCTGTTGTCTTATTGACTTCCAACCTATTAATGTCTTACCCAGCATTATGGCTGTTCCTGAAGTCGACTTTCTTGTGTCTCTTTCTGATGCAAAACTAGCATCAGCATAAGCACTCAGAATTAGATCACCTTTTGGCTCTAGATACAATGAATAATTCATTGTCTTTTTAAGATATCTTAATATTCTTTTAGCTGCAATCCAGTGTCTTTCACTTGGTGCAGAATTGAAACGAGCTAACTGATTCACACTGTACGATATGTCTGGTCTAGACCAATTGCTAATATAAGACAAACTACCAATTAATGATTGATAAATTACCTTATCAAATCCGGGCTTTGTGCATCAGTGTTGCTAAACTCCTGACTCATTGGAGTCTTAGCCGGCTTACAAAGCACCATTTTATAATCTATTAGCAATTTGCATATCTTATCTTCCTGAGATATCTTAAAACCCTTCTGTGTTTTCTGTATATTTAAACCGAGATATTTTTTTATCTCCCCTAATTGCTTTATCTTTATTTTCTTTTCTAATGATGCTATTATTTTATTGGCCTCATCATTAGTTTCAGTAATCAATGCAATATCATCAGTGAACAATAATAATAATGATATTTTCCCATTTGTCTCCCTCTTAAATAGACATGGATCGGCTAACCCAGCTCTGAATCCTATATTGTTTAGTTCCTTTACAATATACTGGTTCCATTCATAGCCTGATTGTTTAAGACCATAGAGGCTTTTTTTTAACAACCAACAATCATTATTATCTATTATTTCACTTTTTAATTCCAACAGGTTTTTTCATATATATAGTGTGTCTTAATGGGGCGTGCAAGTAAGCGGTTTCCACATCTAGGTGGTTAATTATATATTTTTGCTAGCTGCCCACACTAAAGCTGCCCTCAAGGTTGCTGCCTTAAGACTAGGTGCAAACACCTCATCATAGTCATTGGCATTCTGTCTAAAACCTTGGGCTACCAATCGTGCCTTATGGATTATATTTCCATCTTTATCAGATTTTACCTTAAATATCCATTTGCAGCCAATGGACTTCATATCTACAGGTAATCTCGCATTCTCATATACTTTCATATTCTTTAATGAGTTCAGTTCCTTATTCATTGCTGCATACCAACTTTCCTTATCCTTAGTAGGATACATTTTTATTTCATCTACAGTACATGGAACTCTATTAATCTGGCACACTGTGTTAGCCTGGTACCTATCAGGCGGTCTAGATATTCGTGTAGTTCTTCTGGGAATTACAGGGCTTGCAGGAGGACTTTTTGAACTACTACCTGTTCATCTTCCTCATCCTGCTCAGCTATTGGATCTATTTCTTCCTTTATGGGCTCTATTTCTTCCTGTATTTCTCTCTTTACTTTATTCTTAAAGTTACAGGGATAATTAATGGGATTTCTATATGATTCAATAATTACTTCTTTATTGGTATCCTGTTCTAACTTCTCCCATCCTACGTGCTCTAGAAATTGGGCACTAGCACTACATAACACCTTAGATGTGCCTTTCTCCCAAAATCTATATGCCCTATGGTTTGCCTGGTAACCAACGAAGAAAAATCGTTTAGCTCTGTGTTGCCCTTTATGCCTGAGTTGTTTAGGGATATGCACCCATGCTGGTGCACCAAATGTGTGCAGGTAACTTAGGTCAGGTTTCCTGCCGTGCCACTTGGTGAATGGTATTTCACCTGTCGTTGTGTTAACAACGTTGTTCAATATGTTATTAGCACACATTGTAGCCTCCCTCCACAAAGAATCAGGTAATCCAGAATCAGTTAACATTGTTCTAACCATTGCCTGTAGTGTTTGGCCTCTTCTCTCTATGAATGCGTTGTGTTCTGGCCTGTATGGTGCAGACTTTTTGTGCTCTATTCCAGCTACCTTTAGTCTGTTCTGGAATTTGTTGTTAACAAATTCCATACCATTATCTGTCACCAGGGTTATCAGTTGCCGTTTAGTCTTTCTTTCTGCAAATTTAAGCCAGTTGAAAAAATGTTTATATGTTTCAGTTTTGCTCTTCATTAAGTAGCAAAACCCATATCTAGAATAGTGGTCCATAATGCTCAGTATATATCGAGCACCCCCCCATACTGGGTTTCTTTGGACCTATGATGTCTGCAAATATCACTTCTAAAGGTTCTTTGGTTTTGAAACCATTTAACCTATTTGCAGGAAATACTTTGCTCTTATCTTCACAGCAAACATTACAACGCAAATATTTATCACAAGGTTTTAACCTTATTCCATCAGATAACTCTACTGTACGTTTTAGCATTTTAAAATTTACATGCCCCAAACGCCTATGCAATAAATGGATACATTCATTATGAGGCTTTATATTGTTAAATACAGTCTGTGCCTCCCCTTTCTTACTATCATCTAAGACGTATAACGTTCCATTTAAAGCTGCAGTTACCCTTTTTTATCCTTCTCAATTATGCAATTATTATTTTTAAATGTAATTACATAACCTAGTTTGGTTAATACCCTTACAGAAAGCAAGTTGAACTTTAGTTGCGGTACATACAACATTTTTATATCCTGATTTATGTACGGACAATGTGCAGTACCTTCTCCTTTCGCTTTCAGGTTCCAGCCATTAGCAAGTGATATATGTTGAGAGCTTGTAGACATTTTTACAAATTTTGTCTTATCTCTCATGATGCAGTGGGATGCACCACTGTCCACCACCCATAAATCATTCTTCACATCACAGTTGCTAAACATGGTTAGTTCAAAGGCTTTCTTGGGCTTTTTTACATTCTGGCTTTTTCCTTTTTGCAAAAACTTGCCAAATGTCCTCTTCCTCCACAATTAAAACACTTTTTAATTGTGTATGCCGTCGAAGATAAATTCTCTTCTTCCGGGTGCTTTCCTTTACTAAGCTGGTTTTTATCAAGCTTTGCAGATAATTTCTCTTCTTTCTTAGATTTATCATCTCTCAGCTGGTCACGTTCACACCTTCTTCTGGCTTCTTCTAGTAGCCTGCCTGTAATCTCGGTTAATGAGAGGCTATCCTTAGGCAATACTTCCAACGAAGTCACATAGTCATCATAGCTTTGATCTAATGAAGATAATATAATGTATACTTGTTGCAGCTCATTAAAGATAAGCTCTTTTTCTTGTAATTCTTGAAAAATGCTCTTCATACAGTTTAAATGAGCTAACATGTCTCCATTCCTTTGAAGATGTGTTCGAAACAGCTTCCGTGTAAGATTTATATGTGCTCCTACACTGTCCCAAACATATATCTTCCTGAGGTTCTCCCAGCAGTTTGCAGCATTTTCTTCTCCACGAATATGGACAAGCTGCTGGTCACAGAGAGTCAGTCCTATGATGCATAAAGCCTGCTCATTCTTCCGTTTATAGTCTTGTAACTTTTTGTTATCCTCTTCATCATCAGGATCCCATCTACTCACATCTGGTGGGTTTGTTATTATGTCCCACAAATCTTCTCTACGTAGAAGTAAACTACATTTCATTGACCATGAAACAAAGTTTGTTCCATCCAGTCTGGATATAAGGGACAGATGTGGTAGATTTACTTGTGCCATTACTCTTCAGATATATGACTAATTTTAAACTAATAAAAACAATTTGTTTTTACAGTAATGTGCAACTCACACCAACTCTCACTGCTTTATGCTGGTTAGTTAGACTGTGCAGCTGGGCCCATAACCAATGTTAGTGTTTTGGGGATAAACCCCTAGCAGAGTATGCAGCAGCAGTCAAGCCAGGCAGCCAAATGAGAGAGGAAGGGTTTTAGAGTATACACACACTGAACACAAACACTGTTTGTAGTTTAAATAGTTTTTTTAATCCAGTTAGAGTTTAAGCATTGTCAATCAGTCCGTATGTCATTCACAATATATCCATTCAGTAAGACTCACTAACTCAGTCCAGATAATAGTCCTTACTATATCTTTATCAGCCGATAAAGATATCTTCTCCTCCTCCGATGCCTTTCTCCAGAGGATAACGCTGGATATTCAGTAGAATGATCAAACAGTAGACAGTCGCAGTAAAACAGTAGTAAACAGTTGTATCCAGCAGTAAACAGCAAACGGTAAACAGTAAAACAGTAGGCAGTAGGCAATAGGCAGCAGTAAGCAGCAAGCTTTCTCCTGCTTCCTCTTATTGCAGTTTCTAACCGCACCCTTAATTGGCTAATTACATGCAGTGTGGTGCTTAAAGTTACAAATACTTAAACTATGATACCTTAGTTTATATATTTATCCACCCAAACCTTGTTGGGTATCAATGTTATACCTAACAAACACAGTACCCACAGTTGGGAGGACGCCAAAATCCAGATAAGCCTTGACAAAGATAATGCATGCTTTGCTTCCAGCAACTTTGCTATGCGTAGTTTCCCCTTTTAAACAGTCTTCCAGCTGCAGCCCATGAAGGGGATCAGGGCCCTTTCCTCTCCCGTAAGCCATGTTGCTCCCTTCTCCATTCCTCCCTGCGTGCCTTAGGATGAAGAAGGGATGGCCCTGGATTTTCCTCCGAATGCCCAGCCAGACTATGCCCTTCCCGTTTCTTCCACAGCCACCGGAGCCACACCCCCACTCCCTGTCAGCTGCTCAATCTCCCCCTCAGAATCAGACTCCAAGAAGGGCATGACACAGGCATAGGAATGTTTTACAAGCTGACATTAACAACTGCAGTGATCCACTTAACAACAGTGGCAAGAAAGGACGTTAAAATGAAGGCAAACTTCACAATAACTATCTTGCTTAGCCCCATGAATTTTGGGCTCAGTTATTGTCGTCGTAACTCAACGACTACCTCTACTTCTAATTGATGCTCTTCCCCCATTTTGAAGCTGTTTTCATTTTTCATTTTGAATTTAATTCAGCAACAAAATCCCTGATAGAAGCCAAGAATAAATGTTCTTTTAGAAAGCCTTTTTTTTTTTGAGATTTGTATTCAAGTGAAAGGCAGGGACAGCTCACAAGTTGTAACTGGTTGTGCTTCTGGCAGATTGCAAGACAAGCAGCTAAGAAGAAACCAAGGGCTATTATTGTTTCCTTCAGGAGGACTCCAGAGAACAACCTGATTTTTCAGGCTTTTCTTGGATTTTAATATTAGCTGGGTGCAAATTCTTTTAGCCTCACCTGGCCTTTCTCTGGCAAGCCAGAAGGGAAAAAGCACCTTCCCTTAGAGTAAGTGGTTCTGGGATAAACAAAAAAAAAAAGGACTACGGCAGCAGCCAAAAAAGCTAATGCAATCCTAAATTGCATTGACAGAGGGATACAATCGAGATCAAGTGAGGTACTAATACCACTCTATAAAGCCTTAGTAAGACCACATCTAGAGTCCTGCATCCAGTTTTGGTCACCACATTATAAAAAAGATGTTGAGAAGAACAACCACATTATAAAATGTGAACAACCACATTATAAAAAAGTGCAGAGAAGAACAACCAGGATATTTAGGGGACTGGAGACTAAAACATACGAAGAACGGTTGCAGGAACTGGGCCTGGCTAGTCTAGTGAAGAGAAGGACCAGGGGAGACAGGATAGCAGTCTTCCAATATTTGAGGGGCTACCACAGAGAGAAAGGGGTCAATCTATTTTCAAAAGCACCCAAAGGCCAGAAAAGGAATGGAAACTGAACAAGGAGAGATTCAACGTGGAAATAAGGAGGAACAATCAACCCATGGAACAGAAGTTGCCTTCGGAAGTTGTAGGAGTTTCATCCCTGGAGGCTTTCAAGAAGAAATTGGACTGCCATTTGTCAGAAATGGTCTAGGGTCTCCTGCTTGGGCAGGGGGTTGGACTAGATGACCCCTTCCAACTGCGTTAATCTAATCTAATCGGTGAAGCCAACTATGGTGGTCTCTCATGAATGAAGACACTGAGGCAGTCGTCTTGAAGCCAAATCAGGATGAGAGCCCAGGGCAAGCTCTGACACCCTCTTTTATTAGAAGCAATCTTTGTTAACGTTTGCAATTTTTTGTTAGTGTGTTGTTACAAACTCATTACATCACACAAAATACCATATGAGAATACAAAGCTGTAAAGTTTAAGTTTGCTACAATTCTGGGTAAGAAGTGGCAACATTTCGACCTTGTCCCTCGCCTCGTGTTACAAACAACTACCAGAAGGCCCGTTGTCCTTGCACGCGCGCGAGGAAACAGATAGCAATTCCCACATCTCCTCTGTTTTTCTTTTTTTAAAAGACAGGGAGTGTTTTAGTTCCAACAGCAGCCTTTGTTAGGCACGTAGGCAAGAGTGCTGTGTATGCTGATGTTATCCATGGCGTTCGTGACTTCTTCGACCATCACAAACATCTTGTCCTCGTCTGGGTCATCACAGGTTGGCTCTCCCATTTCGTCTTCGGATGGTAGTGGTTCATATGTGTTAGTTATTTGTTGATTCCAGAGAGCCATTACCTGTGCAGTGGCTTTTTTCTCAGCCAAGAGGGATAAATTGTTAGAAATAGTGCATACAAAGATAGGTAATACACAAGGCATATAATACATCCCGCAGCAATCATACCAATAAGCGCTACAATAGCTTGCAAATCAGGTAATTTTGGGAACCAGGATCCAAACATGTCTCTAAAATCAAGACCATTGCATGTTTGTACAGGTACATGTGCAATCTTGATCATTCTATCAGTAATTTGTTGAATAACTTTTCCACTATCATCTATTTCAATACAACAATTACTAAGATTAAATTTTCCACACACTCTTCCTTCTTTGGCAAGAAGATAATCTAACGCCAAACGATTTTGCATAATATATGTTCTAGACAATGCACTTTCTTTAGCTAATGTTTTCAAAGCAAGAGCAGTTTCATTGGTTATAATTTCTAATACAGCTTGCAACCTTATAATTCTATTGAGCATATATATGTGGGGGTATGGTACCCCCTTGTTTCAGGTAAGTGAGTGTACAAGCAAATAGGATTACATTTGTCAGTGGTACATGAAGTAGAGCTTGATTTAACAGTGATATTAATATTTTGAGGGCCTCTTACTTGAGCAGAGTCAATAGGTGGGGTGTATCAGTAGTTGTAACAGTGGTGGCCCCCACGTTAGTCCCGGACACCTTTTGGAAGAGATATTTCTTTTCCTGTAGATAAGATCTTTGCCAGCTGTGTGAGCCGCAGGTGACTCCTGCAGTGTCGTTAGGACCTTGGCCTTTGTTGATGGCAAAACAAGCATCAAAACACACAGAAGTGTTGGTAACCCCCCGAGTGACATTATGGGTAATGTACCCATTTTTTGCTTGACTGGTTGAGAACATTGAGGCAAAGTCAGAGCTGGATCCTCCTTTGTAGGCATAGACATACAGCGAGGCGATGATGGGCCCCACAGCCTTTGGTTCGTAGCATTGGATACCTTGTTTGGTGTAGCATCGTGCATATTGAGTGTTGTTATGCAGACAAGGGGAGACTGTCGTGGAGTTGCACTCAGGCTTCAAAGTATGATAGATCAGGGTGGACTGGGTCTTTGTTCCGCTGCGAGTAGTTTTGATGCAGGCATCGCAGGAGGATGGGGTGGCTGTTGTATTGGCAGGAACGATGTGGAAACCCAGAAAACAAATGATGAATGCAGTGGGCAGCTTCATGATGTTGATGTAGGCAAGGCTGGTTTGGGTAGAAAAGGCCTTATGTGTCGTCCAGGGACCCAGATGGTGTTGTTGTTGTAGGAAACAGCAGCGTACCCTCGTCCCCAGGTTATAAGTTCAGCAGGACCTTTCCACTGAGGATCTGGCATGATGCTGATGAAAATATACCGTTGGTCTGGGTTCAAGATGAGGCGAGGAAGCGAAATGACGTGATGCTGCTGTGCATGGGGGGGATCCGGACTCATTGAGGAAGTTAAGAGTAAACAAGCAAACATTCAATGCATTCTGGAGTCCTGGCAACCCTGTGATATTTTTAAATTTGAATTTAAACTGTCTGGCCAAGGCTTTTTTATTTTGATGAAAATAACTATGACTGTCCCAGGGTGTTTGTTGTGAAAGAATCATGCAAGAGATGGCGCTGTCTGCGGTTGCAGCTGCGGCTGCCGCATCAGCCATATCATTGCCTTCCTGGAGAATTCCTGGGAAGGGTTGGTGGCTGCGAATGTGTGCTACAAAGAGCGGGTGCTGGTGCTGTGCAACAAGGTGTTGCAATGTAACAAAAAGAGAGAGAAGATTTTTAGAGACAGAGACTGAAGTGAAGGATAGGCAGTAGTTGAAAACATTTTGTGTGTATGGAGTTAGTACTTCGATGAAATCAATCTGTGTTCTCTGGAAAGGCCAGCCCATCAGGGGTCGCCCTCCCATTTCTTTTTTTCCTTGCTACTTTCTTGTTTACTTTCAAACATACTTTGCATTCACAGAAACCACCTTCACCCCTTCTCAGTTTCCCAACTCATCTTTCTCTTTTCCTCAGGTTTCCAATCCTAACAACTCACATTTCTGCACAGACCATGAAGGAAGGGAGGGAGCCCTTTATGACCTCCCCTGCTCCTATCATGACTGCAAATCCTGATTTCCTCTTTCCTTCTTCAACCCTGCTTGACCCATCCACCTACTTGCAACAAACAATCATGGTCCTCAGTTCCCACGATTCTGCAAGCCTTTAGATAGTCCGAGAGGGAAGCCCCCCTCGGGCAGATAGAGGCTGCAGAATCCTCTTCAATCCTCATTTGCATTTTGAACAACCAGTTTTAACAGACTAAGAGATTTTTTAGGAGTGTTGAGGAAGATGTATCCATTCTAAGATAAGGAGGTTGCTAGTGTGCTGAGACTTTTGGGTTAATACAGCAGTAGGTAAGGAGGGGGTGTATTGAGCAAGATTAAGGAAATAGGAGCATTGTTGTGACATCGGTTGACCCACCTTTTCTGCATAATGTGCTATATGTCCTGGGTGATTTTTAATTGATGATCTGTAATGGTAATTTTATCCCCTGGAGTGGTTCCTCCCTTTAACACATCAAACAGGAGGTTGAGCATGTGTGTAGTAATCCCAAAATAGGGACGGGTCCAATTAATAGCCCCTAAATATTGTTGTAATTGTACGAGGGATGTCTACACAATGGCACCACGTGTGGATGGACTGAAACTTGTATATCAAAATTTAAAAAAAGAAAAGCAAGAAGGGAAAGGTGTCCTAGGCACTCTTTTCCAATATTTTACAAGGAGAAGAAGAAGCAAGGGAGAAAGGAAGAGATGAGAGGCCTTAAGCAAAAGTTCTCCAGAGATAATAGACAAATTCCACTGAAAAAGGGATTTCAGAAAGGCACACAAGACCGCATTTCTACACCTGCATCCAGAAATAACCATAGAAAACTGGAAACAACATGCAATTCAAAATGTGACAAAACACTCAGTATAATCTAGTGAAACCTTTGCCAAGAAAAGGAGTACTGTAATGAAACAATGATTTAAGACATGGGATGTGGGGGGGAAAAACAATCCCGGAAAGCATAAGTGTTTCCACAAAGGCATGATATCTAACCGAAAGGGGTAAAATGTTCAAGACATAAATGATTGTCAACATCAATGATTAGACTATGTTATCCCAGCGAAACTTTTTGTGAAATGAGAGATCTGAAGTAGGAGAAGGGGAAACACTGCAATGAAATAATGATCAATAATATGTGATGTGGTTTAACTGAAAAGCAATGCACCAAATGTTCAAGACACAAATGAACATCAACACTAATGAATAACAATACTGCACAATTTCAGAATGCACCAGATAGAATCCCAGTGCAAATTATGTGTTCTATATTAAGTATTACAAATATAGGGGAAAGAGTTAAAGGCATCACACTCCATTCAGTGCACAGGAGAAGTTTTTCTTCAAAGAAGAAAGATAAATGGATAGCTGGAAATAGAACAAAGAATAACAAACTATGATTCGAATTGAGAGGAGATAAACAAAATAAAACCGAGAAAATTCAAAAGAGAGGAGAAGCTATGTAGAAAATTGAAAATGCCAATAAGATGCCAATGGTATGCAAAATGCCAATGGTATGCAAAATGCCAATGGTATGCAAAATGCCAATGGTATGCAAAATGCCAATGGTATGCAAAATGAACATGAATCTGAATCTGTGTCTGTACCAAGAGTTTTGACCTGGGACTAAGCAACTTTCAGAAAAGAGATTTTTTATGCTTTTATGTTTTGTGTTTCTGTGTATCCATGTTCTGCATGTCTTTAAAAATTAACAAAGTTTGTTAGAAAAAGAGAGAGAGGCTGAGAGTTTTGAGGAAGGATAGAGCAGATCGGGAACCACAGAGATTCCTTTGAGAAGGGCATGAGGGTGAGATTGTAAGAGCAGTTTTATCAGAGAAGAAGGAGGCAGAAGGAGGAAGCTGTGTGCTGACAGAGATGGGGAAAGGATATGAACACATCTTCTGCCATTGATAATTCATACACAGTGGATGGTATATGGGCAGCCTTGGGAGAGGGGCTAGCTGCCGGCCCCTCTACTGTCGAGCATCTCTGCTGGCGGAGGGCTTTGCTGCCCCCCCGCCGGGGCTCGACATTGTGATTTAAAATGACCAGGCTTCCCACAATTGTAACAATTACCAGATGGTTTATTACCTCTGGTGATAGCTGCAGCCATCATTTCGGAAGTGTCTAAAGAGGCTTTACTGAGGGGTTTTTCAAGAGAGCCCCTCTTTTAAAAAGGAAAAATTTCGTTTGGTTGATTCTCTTAGTTCCTCAATGTGCAATTTCTGGTCCCGAGAGAATCCTCCACCCATACTCACGAGGGATCCACGGCGATCGCCTGCGATCGAATCAGGGATGAGGCATACCAAGGCTATGCCAGCCGATGAGTATGGATGGTCCAAAGACGTACCACCTCACAGATGATCACGTCGGGGTCACCAGTTATGGTGGTCTCTCATGAATGAAGACACTGAGGCAGTCGTCTTGAAGCCAAATCGGGATGAGAGCCCAGGGCAAGCTCTGACACCCTCTTTTATTAGAAGCAATCTTTGTTAACGTTTGCAATTTTTTGTTAGTGTGTTGTTACAAACTCATTACATCACACAAAATACCATATGAGAATACAAAGCTGTAAAGTTTAAGTTTGCTACAATTCTGGGTAAGAAGTGGCAACATTTCGACCTTGTCCCTCGCCTCGTGTTACAAACAACTACCAGAAGGCCCGTTGTCCTTGCACGCGCGCGAGGAAACAGATAGCAATTCCCACACCAACATCAGAGCCACATTTGCAACAGGGATCTGGTTGAGCTTGGCTGGCCTCAGAAAAGCTAAGCAGCATCATAGCTGGCTGGTATTATCTGGATGGGAGGCCACTAGGAAACCCCGCAGCAGAGATTACATTGGGAAGTCAAAAAAAAAAAAACATCCCCAAAGAAGGCAACAGTGAATAGTTTCCGTAGAGCTGGCAAGGGAAAAAAATGCCCCAGTCTTTCCACAAAGGCCACTTCACCCAACGTGGGCAGGCCTTGTACCGCCTTTTGTGGAGACGATGCCGGGCAACCACAGAACCATAATCCTGGGTATGTATGTCAGGGCAACTGCAGCAAAAGGTACCGGTGGGGCCTGGAATAAGCTCACCTTCCAAATGACATCAGGCAGAGGAGGAAGATGGCCGTGGAAAAGGCTTTTGCGTCATATTGGGTGCCCAGGATGTCAATCAAACGCCCGGTGTAATAGGGCAGGAATGTTTCCCCTGCAAGGGGGAGGGGACAGAAACAGAGGAGGTGATGTAGAACTTCAATAAGGAAAGGCTGGTTAAACACACACACACACACACACACACACCACACAGACAGACACTGCAAATTGTCCGTCTGTTCTGTGAAACTAAAGGGAACCTTGAGTTTTGCTTCAGAGTTCCTTCCCCAACTATGGAAAAAATGGGGCAGGATGGGAGCAAAGCTGCTTGAATTGGACACCAAAAGGGTTGATTGGTGAGTTTTGGGAGATCCAGGGCCTGTCTGTTAACTCTTTCCATCCTGGGACATAGGACACACTGGGGAGGAACCAGCCAGCAGGTACAAAGGGGACAGGATCTCAGCCCAAACGGCATGACACGTGGCCTGTCTCCAGAATGCCACATTTTAGGTGGGCAGGAGCTGCTCCGTGGCAGGAAACAACCCAGAGGGGCATCAGACCAGTGGTGGGATTCAATTTTTTTTACTACCGGTTCTATGGGTGTGGCATTGTGAGTGTGGTGTGGCTTGGTGGGCGTGGCAGGGGAAGGATATACTGTAAAATCCCCATTGCCTCCCCACCCCACTAACCTACTTTCCAGCTCCATTCTCCTGTACAGGGCAACAAAAGAAGAGCTAGCCGATCAGCTGGGACTCAATGGGAGGCAGGGAATAGATGGGGGCGGGTCGGTCAGAGGTGGTATTTGCTGAGTCTCCGAACTACTCAAAATTTCCGCTACTGGTTCTCTAGAACCGGCCAGAACCGGCTGAATACCACCTATGCATCAGATGGATTTAGGGAGAATATCAAAAGGAGTAACAGAATTTAAAAGACTGAGGTCAGGTCTGTTAAAGACCTTCTAGTGACCATCTTACAACTGAGTTATTTTCTTGGTCTTTAGTGTATGGTGTGATTCCGGCCCTGGTGATTATTTGTGGTACATCCTCACATCCTGGATATAAACTGTTTCAACTCCTACCCTCAAAACGACGCTATAGAGCACTGCACACCAGAACAACTAGACACAAGGAGTTTTTCCCAAACACCATCACTCTGCTAAACAAATAATTCCCTCAACACTGTCCAACTATTTACAAAGTCTGCACTACTATTACTATTAATCTTCTCATCTCTCCTATCACCCATCCCCTCCCAATTGTGACTATGACTGTAACTTTGTCGCTTGTATCCTTACGATTTATATGGACTGTTTCCTAGTATGATTTGATTGCTTATTGTACCCTATGACTATCATTAAGTGTTGTACCTTATGACTCTTGACAAATATATCTTTTCTTTTATGTACACTGAGAGCATTTGCACCAAGCCAAATTCCTTGTGTGTCCAATCACACTTGGCCAATAAAGAATTCTATTCTATTCTATTCTATTCTATTCTATTCTATTCTATTCTATTCTATTCTATTCTATTCTATTCTATTCTATTCTATTCTATTCTATTCTATTCTATTCTATTCCTATCCTATTCTATTCCACTCCACTCCACTCCATTCTATTCTTCTATTCCTATTCCTATTCAACGCAGAGAATGATTTAGTTCGGCACCAACTCACCAATCACCGCCAGGACTAGAAACAAGAAAGCGCCAGAGAGGTACAGCTTGTCTGGACCGAAAAGTCGGAGCATCTTCCAAAGGGTGGCCTTGTCTTCTTTTTTCCGGGACTCCTTGGTGCTTTGCCCTTCTGCCAGGATCCCCCAGAGGAGCCGGGAGAGGCCCACCGCCCCATAGATTGCCAGCCACCAGGACCAAGCGGCCGAAGAGACCAGGAGGGGAGGGTCCCCCAGCCAGGGTCCCACCAGCAGGTACAAAGGGGGCAGGATGCTGACAGTGGCTACCGTGGAAGAGGACACTGGGGAGGTCCCACCCATGGAGAGCAGGCCCCGGAGAACCACCAGCCGTAGAGCAGCCTCCAGCCAAGACGCTGTAACCCCCAGGGGGACCATGGAGGGGCCCCAGTCGGCCAGCAAGGAGAGCAGGATGCGGTCGCAGAGAAGCAGGGGAACAGCCCGAAACACGACAGGGCCCAGCATCTTGATAACGGTCTCTGGGGAGAGAGGAAGGGATTGCTGGTTATGGGAATCAGGGGGTTATGGATCTAAGAGGATCACGGCAGAAGATCTTAGGTCCCTCCATTCAACTAAACGCCCAAGATCCTGTATCTAATCAGCACAGGATTCCATGGCTGCAGCCTCAATATTCAGAGTCTCAGGGCAATTTTGGAAAAGGTCACATTTTCCCTTATTTTGGCTTCTTTGGTTACAGGACAGTTTTCTGCACATTTTTTAATCTTGCTTATTGTACCCTATGACTATCATTAAGTGTTGTACCTGATGATTCTCCACTCTCGATGAATGTATCTTTTCTTTTATGTACCCTGAGAGCATTTGCACCAAGACAAATTCCTTGTGTGCCCAATCACACTTGGCCAATAAAGAATGATATTCTATTCTAAATTCTATTCTATTTTAAATTCTATTCTATTCTAAATTCTATTCTATTCTACTCTTCATTCCAATAAATTCTATTCTATTCTAAATTCTATTCTATTCTACTTTTCAATCCAATAAATTCTATTCTGTTCTAAATTCTATTCTATTCTATTCTATTCTAATTTTATTCTTATTCTATTCTATATGCTAATTCTAATTCTATTCTAAATTCTATTCTATTCTAATTTTATTCTTATTCTATTCTATATGCTAATTCTAATTCTATTCTAAATTCTATTATATTGTAATTTTATTCTTATTCTATTCTATATGCTAATTCTAATTCTATTCTAAATTCTATTCTATTCTATTCTACTCTTCATTCCAATAAATTCTATTCTATTCTAATTTTATTCTGATTCTATTCTATTCTAAATTCTATTCTATTCTAATTTTATTCTATTCTAATTTTATTCTTATTCTATTCTATATGCTAATTCTAATTCTATTCTAAATTCTATTCTATTCTACTCTTCATTCCAATAAATTCTATTCTATTCTAAATTATATTCTATTCTAAATTCTATTCTATTCTACTCTTCATTCCAATAAACTCTATTCTATTCTAAATTCTATTCTAATTTTATTCTTATTCTATTCTATATGCTAATTCTAATTCTATTCTAAATTCTATTCTATTCTATTCTACTCTTCATTCCAATAAATTCTATTCTATTCTAAATTCTATTCTATTCTAATTCTATTCTAATTTTATTCTTATTCTATTTCTAATTCTGTTCTAAATTCTATTCTATTCTATTCTGTTCTATTCTATTCTATTCTATTAATTTGCAGCATGTTCTCAGGTCCCCGGGCTCCCTCAGCACTGCTCTTAAAGGCTGAAATCAGAATAATAGGGTTGGAAGGGACCCTTGGAGGTCATCTAGCCCAACCCCCTCTGCTCAAGCAGGAGAGCCTATACCATCGCAGACCAAAGGCTGTCTAGTCCTTTCTGAAAAACCTCCAGTGATGGAGCCACCCACAACTTCTGGTGGCAAAAGTCGTTTCACCGATGAATTGTTCTGACGGTCAGGAAATTTTTCTCCTTATTTCTAGGTTGCTTCTCTCTCTTTCTTTTCAATTTCCTTGGGGAAAAAAACCCCCCAGAGCTGCTGCAGAAACGTTTGAAATATCCAGATCGGGGATTTTTCGGGGGCTAGTAAAAGATTTGAAGGCCGCTCCCATCCTCCGGAGCAGAGGCGCCACGCGAAAAGAGGATCCCGAAAGTTTAGATGCCGCGCAAAGCAGAACCAAACGCGTCCGGGTTAGCTTGGGGTGGTTTTTTTGGGGCAGGAAATCGGAGATCCAGCCCTCAGCCGCTTAAAGGCGGAGGTGGACTGCGCATCCCTCTAACCCGCCCCCAACATGAGCAGCCTGGCCCTGGCGGGATGGGAATGATGGGCAGGGGAGTCCCTGGCGCCTCTGGAACCGCTCGATCGTCCAGACCAGCCCGCTCTTTTCCCAGCCTCTCTCACCTTTGGGAAGCGGCCGGGGAAGCCCTTCCATGGTCCTCCCTGATCCGAAGCTTTTAGCCCGGCTGGGCTTCCCTCTCTGCCCCCAAAGCTCGCCGAACCCACCGCCGCCGCCTCCGCAGAGCCGAAAATCCCCCAACGCGGCGCTTTCGCTTTCGGTTTGCGCTTCTCGTTAAGGTTCCTATGCCGTCGTTGTTGCTTTTTTTACCTGAGTTGCGTTGGTTGCTACTGGGCCTCCTCCCTGGAGTAATTCGAAGCGCTACTCACCACCTATCAGGCCTTTCGGGGTAGAAGGCCTGGATCCCCATCACCGGTCGTCTCTCCCATCGGGAAGAGCAAACGCACCCTAGATCCTCTGGAACAGAGGGGTCTCCAACTTTGGCCACTTTAAGCCCAGAGGACTTCAACTCCCAGAATTCCCCAGCCAGCTGCATGGGGAATTCTGGGAGTTGAAGTCCACTGGGCTTAAAGTGGCCAAGGTTGGAGATCCCTGTAAACATCACCTGCCTGGAGACATTTGTGGGACCCACCCTCCAAATGCCCTTTTAAGACCTCACAGTCCAACCCCCTGCTCAAGCCGGAGACCCTACCTATCTATACCAACAAGCTGGCTGGGGAATTCTGGGAGTTGAAGTCCGCAGGGCTTAAAGTGGCAGGTTGGAGACCCTTGTAAACATCACTTGACTGGAGACATTTGTGGGACCCACCCTCCAAATGCCCTTTTAAGACCTCACATTTTTCCCAGAAGTAGGATTGGGGTGTTTTTGGAGCCCCTGCCCAGAGTTTTTGTTTAGGTTTTTTTTAAAAAAAGTTTTTTTTTAATTTTTATAACAAAAACAAACAAATAAAACCATCTTTCAGTTTTCCATTGTGTCAGTTGGGTACAGATACCTTGTGGACATAATAATATACATTTCTTACTTATATTGATAACCATTCCCATCGATATTTTATATCACATTGGTCAATTGTTGTATTATCATTTACATTGTAATCATTATCTTTCAAAAATATATTCCATCCTTACCTAACTTATATTCATTTTATTATTTGATCCTAATCAATCAGTTATAATATATTATTGCTATTATCGCATGTTTAGTTTCTTACTCTTCTATCTAGCCATTCATAGAATAAATTCCAAATCTTATACTAAACTTTTTCCTCCTGTTCTCTAATTGCCATTGTCAATTGTTTAGTTTTTGTTTAGTTTGTGTTGTTTGGGAAATGGTGCTCATTCCCACCCCCACCCCCACCCCCGCAAAGAAACTGTCCTGTTATCCCAAATTTCCTTCCGCTTTTTGCCTAACATCATCATCCTGGCTCCTCAACGGATGCACCCAAGGCTTGCACTTGTTCTTCTATTTCCGTTATAAAGTGAGGAGCACAGCAGCAGGGGTTTGTGTTATGGTGGGGTAGGTTTGTCCAAACAGGGTGGAGCCAAAGCCAATTTGCGGAGGGGGCTCAGAAACCCTAAGGGTGGGACAGTTGCTGTGTGTGAGATGCAAGACCCAAATTATTCAATACTCACAACACAGGAACGGGTCTGGTTCACAATTGAAAGGTTTATTAAAGAAAATAAAGCATTTGCAAACAGGCCTTCAAGTCCCTTCCCAAGTGGATTGGGTACAAGAAGAGCAAGCTTCCCTATTCAAACAATGCATTTTATACCCTTGCACAGAACACTCCACACCCTAAGAAGCCCTCCCCACAAACCCCTTATTCTCTATATTCTAGAATGAGATAAACTATAAAGTCAGCATGACATTGTTTTCTGTGTTTCAGTGTCTTATCTTGTTTTACTGCTGGGCTTTACTTTGGGAGGATGTCCCTTACAACAATGTATCATGTACTTGTAGCTGAACACATTTTAGGTTTTGGGTAGAGGTTTTATGCAGAATGTTATAATGATGAGGCAGTTGAGTTGTTTGATCATGAACAACTGAATCATGATGATCTTTATTGGAGTCTAGTCTTGCATTTATACACATTTTTAGTTATCCTCCATCACTGGTTAACTTTGGTTACTGCTTAGCTTTCGTTACTGTTTAGCACAGTAATCCATACAATTAATTATCTTTAGTTAAAGTCTAACATATGTTTACTTCCTCTCTCTAATCCTCCTTTAGATTAGTGACTTTGTTTACCTGAGTTGTATTTGCTTGGAAACATTCTTTATCTGAGATTTGCCATCCGAGATTGGAACATTCCTGCAGTTACAACTCTACATATCCTCGTTTTTTATTTTAAATGGAGGATTCAAAGATTTATGAATGTATTGCAATTGTAGAGGATTAAGAGAGGGGGAAGCAGGATGAAACAATGCAAATAAATTTGGAATACATTGAATAAAACAACAGGTTGCAATTAGTACAATAATAATAATTATAGCATAAAAGAAAAACTGTCTGAGCCAAGACCAATCAGGGAGCCAATTGGTTAGCCACTCAAAAGGTGAGTAATTAGCATGGATATTATTTTGAATGTATGTTTGTAAATTGAATTAGAGGAAGAAATTGAATTAGAGGAAGAAATTGTTAAAGGGAATATGACAGCCTGGAGTAGGAACGTAGGATGTTGCATCACCTGAATAGAATGGGAAAAGGTCTGGGGTAGAAATAACAAAATCACAATATCGGTAGCGTACAAAGATTTACATTCTTTTATGTTCTATATTTGATATTCTTGAGCTATCAAGCTATCCCCAACTCTTCCCCACAGACGGAGCCTAATTTCCAGTCTGTACATGCTCAGTGAAAAGGTGATTACAGAAGTAAGCAAATGATTATGAAGCTGTTCATCATAGGAAATGTAAAATCAGCTGAATTCGGGAATCATAATAACAACTGTAATCAGAAGAGGGATTTATTATTTTAGTCCAAGGAGTCTCCAGAAGAACCGGCAAAGGAGAGAGCAGCCATCTTAGTTTATGGTGGGAAAAGGGAAGAGTTTGAAGCTTCCTAAAGATTCATGGCTTCACCAGAGAAGAAAAGGAAGCAGGGAATTTATATACTGTGTTTGATCCCTCTGGCATTTTTCCCTAGAAAGAAAGAAATATCTTCGCCTTGAAGAGGCCACAAAAGAAGCCTTTGAGCATTTTTATCCAGAGCGAAGATCCTTTGGGGAGTCTGAGGTAAAACACAGAATCATAGGACTGGAAAGGACCTCAGAGGTCTCCTAGTCCACCCCTCAGATCCAGGCAGGAGGAGACCTAAAACCATCCCAGCCTCACAGTTCCCCAGTCTATTTTTGGAAACTTCCAGTGAGGGAGCAGCCACAATTCAGAGGATGTAAATTGTTCCACTGATTAATTGTTCTCACTGTTAGAAAACTTCTCCTGACTTCTAGGTTGGATCTCTCTTTAGGAAGCTTCCACCCATGGCTTCCTTCATGCCCTGCCCTCTGGGGCTTTGGAGAAGAGGTCCATCCCTTCTTCTCTGGGAAAGCCCCTCAAGGGCTGGAAGACAGTGAACAGGCCATAAACACCCAGCCTCCATTCCTCTCTTCCACAGGCTGGGCATCCCTGGCTCTCTCGAGGGTTCCTCCTTCCCTTCAACCTCCCTCCATCATCTCTCTTGCTCCTCCCTGCGCTCTTTCCAGGCTCTCAGCCTCTTCCTGGAATCCTGGAGACCGGAAGTGGGTCCAGCACTCCGGGGGGGGGCCTCACTTGGGCACCATAAACCGGAAGTCCCGTTTCTCCGGTTCTCTTGATGCTGCTCTCCCTCTGTTGATCCCAAGACTGCGTCGTTTTTTGGGCAGCTCCACCTGACCCCCCACTGCGAGGGGCTGTGTCTCCCCCTCCCGCTCGCCTGCGCCCCTCCCCCCAGGGCCATATTTACTTCCTACTTTTCCCAGCTCCCCCCCCCCAGTCCCGCCCCTCCCTCCAAGAGGCGGAATCTCTGGAAGGGGATTTCCTGATGGAACTTTCGCTTTCCTTTCCCTCGTCTCTCTCCGGTTGCGCCTGGAAGTCCGCCTAGCAACAATGACGACATGGGGATACTTTTTTTCTACTGGTTGAGCCTGGCCAATCGCGGCCTTTCTCTGGGTTGTTGCTCACGCGGGGCGCGTCTTATTCTGCCTGCGACTGTCCAGGAGATCCGGGGGCTGCTTGAGGGTCGCGGCCAGGATGGCTCTGCGCTCTGCGCCCCTCTGGCTCCTGGTGCTGCTGGCGGTCGCCCTACGGCAGAGCTGCGTTGGTGAGTCCCTTTGGGGCCTTCGGGAGTTCCGGCCCCTTTTTCCTTCCAGGGACTCTTTCTCTCTCCGCCCCCCAAAAGTTTATTCCCACAAATAGAGTCCCTGATTCGGTCCTCTTTCCAGTCCGCTCCCCTCCCCCCCTCTGCCCACTTTGAGATTAGGTCCCAAAGCCTGGATGGGACTCTGCTGCCTCTCCTCCCGCCCGCCTCCAGGAGAGCCCCCCGGGGAACAGGACAAGGGTGGCCCCTCCAGGTGTCCGTCAAGTCTACCTGGGCGCCCCCAAGCGCAGTTCTTTCCCTCCCCCGAAGTGGCGATTGTCGGAAAGCGGCGTTTGCAGGGGATCAGGGCAGTTCACGAACTTCCTGGCTGCCTTCGCCCAACCCCCCTCCGCCTGGGTCGCCTTTCCTGACTTTGGGGCTCCTGGCGCTGGGAGGACCCGGCTGGTTTCTCCAATCGGATCCGTGTCTTGGCAGATGCTGGTGCAGTGGAGCGATGGGGCCAAGGTTGTCCTGTGAATGCAGCAGGATGAGAGTCTGGAGAGAAGCCCTTCTTAATAATCTTCCTAAATCTTCCTCCTTCCTGATTGTCACTTTCTCCTGATCCCCACCATCACCCGGTGATCCTAAACCCAAAATACCCCCAGAGATTTATTCTGGGAGAGGCAGAGATTTGCCTCCCACGAGGTTCCTTCTTCCATTTCAGAAGCTCCCGACATGGGGCAGTTTGCAAAATTAAAAAATATTTAAAATATATAATTATTCCTTAGTAATCAGGAACTTGGGGTGTTCCTGGCTGTTTGCTCTGAGAAATTATCAATATAGCAACTTTTCAAAAGACATTAAAAAAGTTGGCAGGAACTTAAGGATTAAATAAACTGGCTTGGAGGTAAAAGAAGAGAGAAACACCTCTGGATGGTGACCATGAAATGAATCGCTGCTCAGCCCCACAAGGGAAAGAAGCGGTTCTGGATCACGGAGAGTCCGATCCCCCTCCTTCTGTTAGGAAAAGCTCTGATCCCTTTTGGATTCTGAAATCTCCCCGGAGCAGGAAGTGGATCTGGGATCCCTCTCCCAAAAGCTCTGAGAAGCCCCTGGGATTGTGGGGAGGAGCAGGAAGAAGGAGGCCCAGGCCTTTGCCTTGGACTGGGAAGGACTGGGAGGCCATACTGGAGGGAATGGGCAGTGGGACTACAGGTAGTCCTCGACTTACAACAGTTCATTTAGTGTCCAAAGTTGCAATGCCATTGAAAAAAGTGACAGTATGACCATTTTTCACACTTATGACCATTTTAGCATCCTCATTGTCATGTGACCGAGATTTGGATGCTGGGCAACTGGTTCATATTTATGACGGTCGCAGTCTCCCCATATCACATGAGCCCCTTTTGCAGCGTTCTCACAAGCAAAGTCAATGGAGAAGCCAGATTCACTTAACAACCAGGTTATTTATTTAGCAACTGCAATGATTCATTTAACAACTGTGGCAAGAAAATTTGTAAAATGGAGGAAAAAACTCACTCAATAAATGTCTCACTTAGCAACAAAAATATGGGCTCAATTATGGTCATAAGTCGAGGACTACCTGCATTTATTTCTCTGGGCTTTGGAGGTCCTGCCCTTTTGTATGCAGACCCTGGTTCTGCCCAAATAAATCCCATGAACAATCCTGAAAATGATCTTTAAAATCTTTGGTGCCCTGGAAGAATTTCTGACCTGAAGAGCTTTCAGAATGGACACCAAAAAGGGGCCTTGGGGATTTTCCAGCTGAATCAATTTCCCAGCAGCATTTTATTCATTTTATTTTCTTTTGATTCTTTTAACCCGCTTAGAAGCTGTTTTTTTCTGTTCATTGGGCAGCCTGAGAGTCTCTTCCGTGTTTGTATTTTGACAATGGAAACTAAACGGTGACTTAATGTGATTTTTTTCCCTCCTTGTTAGTAAAGTTTCATGTCTTGTGAATTGAGCCTGTCCTCCAAGGAAGGGCTGGAAAAACTCGGATGATCCTCAGTCAGGAGTTTGCATGATGGAAAGTGAAATAATTTTCTGTGTTTAATCTTTGGTTCACCAGAGGGGCTTGAAAGGTGACAGGACCCTCCCCACAGAGGATGAGTTTAGGGAGAGGACCCCAGCTGAGCCCCCCAAAAAACATGGGTGTTTTCAGCAGGAACTCCCAATCAGGCCCAGTGGGGGCAGGGGGTGGGGGCAGGGTGGAGAGGCCCCCTGGGTTTCTATAGGGTGAGGGGAATTCTGGGAATTGAAGTCCAAATGGCTGAGTCTGAGGAACTCTGTTTTAGACCGTTGAGAGTCCCTGATCATGGGCAGAGTTGAGTAGCCAGGATCACAGTCCCCTCCCAAGTTGGCTGAGGGGCATTTCTGCCTGACAAAGTGCAGGATCAGCCCCAGAGGAGGAAAGGTTTCAGAGCGGCTTCTGCAGAAAGTGAAGGGTGAGATTCAGAGGAAATCTGGTCCAATGGAAAGCGTCCGTGGATGATGGTTTCAGGGCCCTAACTGGGTTGCTGGAATGAAGCAATCTTGGGATAATCCCAGTGAAATTCTCTGTGGAATGAGGGGGAGCCCCTCTGAGTCCTGGGTTCAAGGCCGATTCCTGCTCAGACTGCTCAACTCTGGGAGGGGAGGTTTTTTTTTCCAGCGATGGGAAGGGGGACAGGAGGAAGATCTGGGGTCTCCGTGGCTTCATTGCTGCTCCTTTCCCTTTTCCTTCCCACTTTTGGGTTTCCCCTAAGGATCCCATGGCTCTACCTTCCCCTCCCCTGTTTTATAAAATCTCCCCTAATATCTGCAGCTATAAACCATCCACTTTGGCCCTTAGACTTTTTTTCTCCTGTGAATGGAAATTTGGGGTGTCCAGGTGGGGTTTCCTGCTGCTTTTGAGCTCCTGGGGGGGGAAATCCCCCCTTTTCCCTGTGGGGCCACTGCAGCCTCCTTGGGGCAGAGACTGAGCAGCCCAGAAGGGGGTTTGAGGGAGGCCTTGATGGAAGAGGGGAGGGCACAATTGAGGGCAGGTGAAGACCTTCCCTGCCCTCCAACCCTTCAGGCCCTCCAGAAGCTGCTTCTTTCCCTCTCAGTTGCTCCCTCATTCCACCTCCTGCCTCCTGTCCCACCATCTCCCCCTTCCTTCCCCCCTTCCTCCTCTGCCCCCCCACATCTCTTCCTCTTCCTCCTTCCTCCCCAGAGCCTCAGGTGGGAGCCTCCATGGGATCAGGGCCCTTGACTGAAGCCCCCTAACTCTCCCCCTCTGGGTCCCTTCCAGGCGCCTCCTCCCACTCCCTGAAGTATTTCTACACCAGCATCTCAGACCCCAGTCAGGGGCTGCCCCACTTTGTCGGTGTGGGGTACGTGGACGGTCAGGTCTTTGTTCAGTACGACAGCCACAGCCGCAGGATGCAGCCTCGAGTCTCCTGGATTGAGAAGTATGTGGGGAAGGAGGATCCCCAGTACTGGGACAGTCAGACCCAGATTGCACGTGGCGCTGAGGAGACGTTCAGAAGAAACCTGGAGATTCTGAGGAATCGCTACAATCAGAGCGAAGGTGAGTGATGGGTCTGGTGGCTCCTCCGGCCCCATATTCCCCTCCCCAGGAACCAGAGGGGGGGGGAAGGGGGGGTCCCTTCAAAGGGAAAAGCATCCTCCACACCATTTAAAAAGTGTTTTTTTTAATATGGTTATTCTTTTATTTTAATCAATATAAGATTGTCCTTGCCTCCATAGCTGACATTTTCTGCCAACTGCAGTTAATAAAAACATGTTTAAAGTTCTCCATCTGTCTTTCTGAATGATGATGCGGATATTTATATAAACTGAGGTTAAAAAGAGACTGAAATCTTCCCTCCCCCCATGACAGTTGGAGGGTCCAGGCCTTGGTGGATCTCCTGCTGTGGGGGGACAAAGAGAATCACAGATCCCCCTCCCCCCCAAAAGAGGGAGGTGGATCCTAAGGAAATCCTGGGGTAAGCAGTTCCTCCTCTTTCTGTCTGTTTCCACCCCAGAGAAATGAGGGATCGAGTGGAGATCCACCTGGGGAGACTAGATCCCTTTCATTCTCTTCCTTTTTGGAGGGAGGAGTGGGGCCCAAATGCCAGGAGCTTCTTCTCATCCTCCAGTGGGAAGGAGAGGCCAGGAGGCCCAAATGGGGTGGGGGGCTCTTGGAGGGAGGGGTGGTCACAGGGCCAGGATCCTCCCAATCAGATAGAAAAGAAAGGATCCTTCATTTGGGGCCCTTCCAGAGTCTCTCAGAGCCGTCATGGCTTCCCATCCTTGGTCCTTCAGGCTGAACTCCTGCCCTGCCCTCTTGGTGGGGCTGCCCTGGAGGGGGGAGACTCTTTCTTCAGAAGCCCCCCCCCCATTCTGCCATCTTTCAAGGAACCTTATTTGGGGGTGGGGATGCAAGGAAATCTGGGTGTAAAGATAGGCTGCTTTTGGCTGAGGTAAACCTTCTCCACAAACCTCAGCCATTTCCCCTCCTTTCATCCCAAGGAGGGGCAGCCCCCTTCCACCCTTTCCTTCCCCATCCCCTCCAGGGAGACCCCAGAGCTCATCCAATCCTGGCCCTGAGCCCCTCCGGATCCCCCCAGATCCCTCCAGGCCCCCTGCTGGCCTCCCAGGGGAGCAGAGCTGGACCCAGAGGGCTCCCCCTGGTGGAGGAAGGATGAAGGAGACTGGCCAGAGTGGGAGGGGAGCCTCCTTTCCAGGCTAAACAGCCCCCAAAGCCCCTGTTTAGCCCCATTCCTCAAAGGGAGGCTGCTTCCACCCTCCCATCGCCTGAGCCGCCTCCTCTGGACCTTCCCCAGCTCCCTCCGGTCCTTTTCTGAGGTCTTTTGACCAGAAACTGCAGACAATATTCCAAATGTGGAGGCACCCTTGATTCATGTAAAAGTTTATGAAAGTAGCCTCTGTGTTTTCAATACTATTTTAATGTTCCATGATATCCTGTTTGCCTTTTAAATTTTTTATAAAATTTGTATTAAACCTTTTAACAAAAAAAAAAAACTAATGAAAAGTAACATAAAGTAAAGGAGATAAAAAGAAAGAAATCAAGGAAAAATTAAAAAGTACAAGAAAAGAAAACAAAGAAAATAAATACAGAAAAAAGATACAAAGAAGTGATTTCTGATATTCTTCACGGCAGTTCTAAATATAAATGTGTTTTAGCCCCTCTTAAGCAGCCTTCCTCAACCTTTTGACCCTGGAGGAACCCTTGAACTATTTTTCAGGCCTCGGGGAAGCCCTGAACATCCAGGCTCAAAGATGGGCTGAAATTGTTTCATGCATAGACCTGAAGACATGCATTAATAGTGTTCTTACACTAAATATAAAAAAGGAAGCTTGCCTTTTCAATGTGATCCCTGTGCTTTCTTTTTCCTGCAGAAATATTCAAATCTGTGCTAAATTTGAGATAAGAAAATACAGATTTTTTTCTTCAAGTGAAATAAGACAATTTCTGTCTTTGGTTTTGATGCTTCTGAAATAAGACTGAGCTTGTTCTCAGAAGTTGAAAACAGCAGCCAAATATTTAGGGCCTTCCTGTGAATGGCAGGAGATTCTTCTTGAGTATGGTGGTCTCTCATGAATGAAGACACTGAGGCAGTCGTCTTGAAGCCAAATCGGGATGAGAGCCCAGGGCAAGCTCTGACACCCTCTTTTATTAGAAGCAATCTTTGTTAACGTTTGCAATTTTTTGTTAGTGTGTTGTTACAAACTCATTACATCACACAAAATACCATATGAGAATACAAAGCTGTAAAGTTTAAGTTTGCTACAATTCTGGGTAAGAAGTGGCAACATTTCGACCTTGTCCTCGCCGTGTTACAAACAACTACCAGAAGGCCCGTTGTCCTTGCACGCGCGAAACAGATAGCAATTCCCACATCTCCTCTGTTTTTCTTTTTTTAAAAGACAGGGAGTGTTTTAGTTCCAACAGCAGCCTTTGTTAGGCACGTAGGCAAGAGTGCTGTGTATGCTGATGTTATCCATGGCGTTCGTGACTTCTTCGACCATCACAAACATCTTGTCCTCGTCTGGGTCATCACAGGTTGGCTCTCCCATCTCTTCTTCAGATGGCAGTGGTTAGTTATTTGTTGATTCCAGAGAGCCATTACCTGTGCAGTGGCTTTTTCTCAGCCAAGAGGGATAAACTGTTAGAAATAGTGCGTACAAAGATAGGTAATACACAAGGCAATATAATACATCCGCAGCAATCATACCAATAAAGCGCTACAATAGCTTGCAAACCAGGTAATTTTGGGAACCAGGATCCAAACATGTCTCTAAAATCAAGACCATTCCATGTTTGTACAGGTACATGTGCAATCTTGATCATTCTATCAGTGATTTGTTGAATAACTTTTCCACTATCATCTATTTCAATACAGCAATTACTAAGATTAAATTTTCCACACACTCTTCCTTCTTTGCAAGAAGATAATCTAACGTAAGCGATTTTGCATGATATATGTTCTAGACAATGCACTTTCTTTAGCTAATGTTTTCAAAGCAAGAGCAGTTTCATTGGTTATAATTTCTAATACAGCTTGCAACCTTATAATTCTATTGAGCATATATATGTGGGGGTATGGTACCCCCAAGTCCTGTCCAGAGTCAATAGGTGGGGTGTATCAGTAGTTGTAAACAGTGGTGGCCCCCACGTTAGTCCCGGACACCTTTTGGAAGAGATATTTCCTTTCCTGTAGATAAGATCTTTGCCAGCTATGTGAGCCGCAGGTGACTCCTGCAGCGTCGTTAGGACCTTGACCTTTGTTGATGGCAAAACAAGCATCAAAACACACAAAAGTGTTGGTATCCCCCCGAGTGACATTATGGGTAATGTACCCATTTTTTGCTTGACTGGTTGAGAACATTGAGGCAAGGTCAGAGCTGGATCCTCCTTTGTAGGCATAGACATACAGTGAGGCGGTGATGGGCCCCACAGCCTTTGGCTCGTAGCATTGGATACCTTGTTTGGTGTAGCATCGTGCATATTGAGTGTTGTTATGCAGACAAGGGGAGACTGTCATGGAGTTGCATTCAGGCTTCAAAGTATGATAGATCTGGGTGGATTGGGTCTTCGTTCCGCTGCGAGTAGTTTTGATGCAGGCGTCACAGGAGGATGGGGTGGCTGTCATATCGGCAGGAGCGATGTGGAAACCCAGAAGCAAATGATGAATGCAGCGGGCAGCTTCATGATGCTGATGTAGGCAAGGCTGGTTTGGGTAGAAAAGGCCTTACGTGTCGTCCAGGGACCCAGATGGTGTTGTTGTTGTCAGCGTACCCTCGTCCCCAGGTTATAAGTTCAGCAGTGGACCTTTCCATTGAGGATCTGGAAGCTGATACCGTTGGTCTGGGTTCAGGATGAGGCGAGGAAGCGAAATGACATGATGCTGCTGTGCATGGGGGGGATCCGGACTCATTGAGGAAGTTAAGAGTAAACAAGCAAACATTCAATGCATTCTGGAGTCCTGGCAACCTGTGACATTTTTAAATTTGAATTTAAACTGTCTGGCCAAGGCTTTTTGTTTTGATGAAAATAACTATGACTGTCCCAGGATGTTTGTTGTGAAAGAATCATGCAAGAAATGGCGCTGTCTGCGGTTGCAGCTGCAGCTGCCGCATCAGCCATATCATTGCCTTCCTGGAGAATTCCTGGGAAGGGTTGGTGGCTGCGAATGTGTGCTACAAAGCGGGTGCTGGTGTTGTGCAACAAGGTGTTGCAATGTAACAAAAAGAGAGAGAAGATTTTAGAGACAGAGACTGAAGTGAAGGATAGGCAGTAGTTGAAAGCATTTTATGCGTATGGAGTTAGTACTTCGATGAAATCAATCTGTGTTCTCTGGAAAGGCCAGCCCATCAGGGGTTGCCCTCCCATTTCTTTTTCCTTGCTACTTTCTTGTTTACTTTCAAACATACTTTGCATTCACAGAAACCACCTTCACCCCTTCTCAGTTTCCCAACTCATCTTTCTCCTTTTCCTCAGGTTTCCAATCCTAACAACTCACATTTCTGCGCAGACCATGAAGGAAGGGAGGAGCCCTTTATGACCTCCCCTGCTCTATCATGACTGCAAATCACAATTTCCTCTTTCCTTCTTCAACCCTGCTTGACCCATCCACCTACTTGCAACAAACAATCATGGTCCTCAGTTCCCACGATTCTGCAAGCCTTTGGAGGAGATAGTCCGAGAGAGGAACCCCCTCGGGCAGTTAGAGAACTGCAGAATCCTCTTTCAATCCTCTTGCATTTTCAACAACCAGTTTTAACAGACTAAGAATTTTTTTTTAGGAGTGTTGAGGAAGATGTATCCATTCTAAGATAAGGAGGTTGCTAGTGTGCTGAGACTTTTGGAGTTAATACAGCAGTAGGTAAGGAGGGTATTAAGCAAGATTAAGGAAATAGGAGCATTGTTGTGACATCGGTTGACCCACCTTTTCTGCATAATGTGCTATATGTCCTGGGTAATTTTTAATTGATGATCTGTAATGGTAATTTTATCCCCTGGAGTGGTTCCTCCCTTTAACACATCAAACAGGGGTTGAGCATGTGTGTAGTGATGCCAAAATAGGGACAGGTCCAATTAATAGCCCCTAAATATTGTTGTAATTGTACGAGGGATGTCTACACAATGGCATCACGTGTGGATGGACTGAAACTTGTATATCAAAATTTAAAAAAAAGAAAAGCAAGAAGGGAGAAGGTGTCCTAGGCACTCTTTTCCAATATTTTACAAGGAGAAGAAGAAGCAGGAAAAGGAAGAGATGAGAGGCCTTAAGCAAAAGTTCTCCAGAGACAATAGACAAATTCCACTGAAAAGGGATTTCAGAAAGGCACACAAGACCGCATTTCTACACCTGCATCCAGAAATAACCATAGAAAACTGGAAACAACATGCAATTCAAAATGTGACAAAACACTCAGTATAATCTAGTGAAACCTTTGCCCAAGAAAAGGAGTACTGTAATGAAACAATGATTTAAGACATGGGATGTGGGGGAAAAACAATCCGGAAAGCATAAGTGTTTCCACAAAGGCATGATATCTAACCGAAAGGGTAAAATGTTCAAGACATAAATGATTGTCAACATCAATGATTAGACTATGTTATCCCAGCGAAACCTTTTGTGAAATGAGAGATCTGAAGTAGGAGAAGGGGGAACACTGCAATGAAATAATGATCTATAATATGTGATGTGGTTTAACTGAAAAGCAATGTACCAAATGTTCAAGACACAAATGAACATCAACACTAATGAATAACAATACTGCACAATTTCAGAATGCACCAGATAGAATCCCAGTGCAAATTATGTGTTCTATATTAAGTATTACAAATATAGGAAAGAGTTAAAGGCATCACACTCCATTCAGTGCACTGGAGAAGTTTTTCTTCAAAGAAGAAAGACAAATGGATAAGCTGAAATAGAACAAAGAATAACAAACTATGATTCGAATTGAGAGGAGATAAACAAAATAAAACCGAGAAAATTCAAAAGAGAGGAGAAGCTATGTGAAAATTGAAAATGCCAATAAGATGCCAATGGTATGCAAAATGCCAATGGTATGCAAAATGAACACGAATCTGAATCTGTGTCTGTACCAAGAGTTTTGACCTGGGACTAAGCAACTTTCAGAAAGAGATTTTTATGCTTTTATGTTTTGTGTTTCTGTGTATCCATGTTCTGCATGTCTTTAAAAATTAACAAAGTTTGTTAGAAAAAGAGAGAGAGGCTGAGAGTTTTGAGGAAGGATAGAGCAGATCGGGAACCACAGAGATTCCTTTGAGAAGGGCATGAGGGTGAGATTGTAAGAGCAGTTTTATCGGAGAAGAAGGAGGCAGAAGGAGGGAAGCTATGTGCTGACAGAGATGGGGAAAGGATATGAACACATCTTCTGCCATTGATAATTCATACAGTGGATGGTATATGGGCAGCCTTGGGAGAGGGGCTAGCTGCCGGCCCCTCTGCCTGTCGAGCATCTCTGCTGGCGGAGGGCTTTGCTGCCCCCGCCGGGGCTTGACATTGTGATTTAAAATGACCAGGCTTCCCACAATTGTAACAATTACCAGATGGTTTTATTACCTCTGGTGATAGCTGCAGCCGTCATTTCGGAAGTGTCTAAAGAGGCTTTACTGAGGGTTTTTCAAGAGGCCCCCTCTTTTAAAAAGGAAAAAATTTCGTTTGGTTGATTCTCTTAGTTCCTCAATGTGCAATTTCTGGTCCCGAGAGAATCCTCCACCCATACTCACGAGGATCCACGGCGATCGCCTGCGATGAATCAGGGATGAGGTATACCAAGGCTATGCCAGCCGATGAGTATGGATGGTCCAAGGCGTACCACCTCGCAGATGATCACGTCGGGGTCACCAGTTATGGTGGTCTCTCATGAATGAAGACACTGAGGCAGTCGTCTTGAAGCCAAATCGGGATGAGAGCCCAGGGCAGACAGCTCTGACACCCTCTTTTATTAGAAGCAATCTTTGTTAACGTTTGCAATTTTTGTTAGTGTGTTGTTACAAACTCATTACATCACACAAAATACCATATGAGAATACAAAGCTGTAAAGTTTAAGTTTGCTACAATTCTGGGTAAGAAGTGGCAACATTTCGACCTTGTCCTCGCCTCGTGTTACAAACAACTACCAGAAGGCCCGTTGTCCTTGCAGCGCATGCGAGAAGCAGATAGCAATTCCACACTTGAGCAGAAATCCAGAACTATTTTTCCCATGGGGAGATCAGGGAATCTGCTCTCGAGGAAGGATCGGACTGCAGCTCACGAGGATCTTCCTCTTCCTCCAAAGGGAAGTTTTCAGGTTGAGCAGAAGATTCAGAGAAAGGATCCCTCACCCATCATTCCTGGGTGTGGAAAGGGAGGAAAGGACCTGTCAGTTTAGTTCAATTGTATTTATAGGTAGTTTCTCCTTAGATTTGAGAGTTTCTGGCGTCCTTTCTCTCTCTCAAGGCCAAACAGAAGTAGAAACATTTCAGGATTTCCATTTGTTGGTTTTTTTTCAAACATCCAGTGTTCTCCTTAAATCCAAGAATCTGGTCACTTGAATTTGAAATATCTTCTCCAGGGCCTTGCAGAGCCTGTAAACTTCAAGCTCCTTTCAAGGCCAATAACCCTTTGGGTGTCCAGATCAGATTGGGCCACTTGCTGCTGTGGCTGAGGAAAATATTCCTTTGTGGACCTTCATTCTCACATTGCACTGAACCATGGTTTGTTTCAGGTTAGCCCAAAGTGGGAACCAGCCCTTGTGATGTGGTTTTATTTGTGGATATAGACCAAGATTTATGGTCAAAGGGATCCCTGCAAACTTTGTGTGG